>NC_079374.1:16662711-16842711 GCF_021018895.1 Seriola aureovittata
TTTATAATAAAAAATAATATAATAAAAATAATAGTGCCTAATCCTATAGAGACATGTGGAATGTACATTTTTTGTGTTATTGAAATTGTAATAGAAACCTCTTCCACTTAATGCTGTGCTTTTTGTTCTTTAATTTTCAGGTAATTTGTACATTTCTCATAGAGTCTCATGTGTCTCAAGTGAAAAGGGAAAAGATCTGCTGCGTTGTTGTTTTTACAATTTTCATTTAATTCACTTTTTATGAAATATCTTTAAATATTGAACTCCTTCAACAATTTTCCTATTTGAAATTAATATTAATTCACTAATTATAATGAAGAAATAAAAAAAAGAAAAGAAAAAAAGTTAATTGTTGGTTGCCCGGCAACAATACAGACGCTTCTCACCCTTCCGGAAGTGCGTGGCTCTGAGGAAATATGGCGCATAGAGCAGTGCACATACCAGTGATATTCATTGTTTCAACCTATTCCTTTACCGCATTCTGTTTGTATATTTTGGTTTCTTTTGCACGACTTGAAACAGTAAAGGCTGACAATGTGTTCAGTGCAAGCCACACAACTACTGTACCCGTTGCTGCCGCCAGGGATTTACGGTGAGTTTACACACTCTCACGTTGCTGTTAGCTAGTTATGCTAACGTAAAATTAGTAACAGTTATTGATTTTTTTCAACTGTAACGGTATGTTTCATTTTTACAGTAACTACAGTTACAGTCTTGTCGTTTTAAGGCTGTATTTCTGTCCCATTTTCCAAACGTGAACGCTTGTGTTAAACCCTGCAATCTTGATGAGACTGAAACGTGTACCTGACTCCATTCTAAAAGTTGTCCATTTAATGAATTCCTCCTTGTAGGAACCACACACCCTTTGCAGATTTATAAACAAACATGATTTTCAAAACACTATTGTGTTGAAGTGAAGTTCGGCGGATATATGGTTCATCAATAGGCACTACATAGAATTACAGTCTCCCCTTTACTGCACAGATGTAGCGTTAACGTTGTTGCTATCTGCAATAAACTTAGAATCGCAGCGAGCAGGGCTGGTTATGTTCTGATACTGATTTAATCGATCAAATCTAATATGGTATTAATGGAGAAATCATGTTGAACAGATGAACAGCATTCCTGTGTGAAAACATAAAGGAATTGGCCGTTAGTTTGGGAATGTGATTTATACGTGTCACATAATGTCAGTACTGAATAAGATTTTGAGGTTTGTTGACATAAGGTGAGTGTGTAAGGTGAGTTACTTACTGATTGTTATACCCGTGCATGGGGCATGTATATCGTAACAAGAATTTGCACTGCATTGCAGCAAAATTGTTCCTACCTTGCTTTTGTTATACAAATGATATTTGACATTTTACATTGGATCAAAAGATGCTTTTCTGCTGAATGTGGCAGATTTGCTGTATTATGAAGACTATCCTTCACACTAGCTCATTTACCAAAGAGCCTGCTGCTGTTGTCTTTTTCCGTCTAGGACTTATTTGAACTCAAGATCTTTTGTCCTCTCTTGGCATCACAGGTATTTGTTGTATGACGTGAACCCCCCGGAGGGTTTCAACCTGCGGAGAGATGTGTATATCCGCATGGCCTCCCTGGTGAAGACTTTGAGGAAGGAAGGGGATGACTGGGTATTGGTGCTTCCTCCATGGGGTCGCCTCTACCACTGGCAGAGCCCCAAAATCCACCAGATCCGCATCCCCTGGGGAGAGTTCTTTAGCCTCACCAGCCTGCAGGCCAATGTGCCTGTCATTGAGTACGAGGAATTCATTGCTGGTAAGCTTTTTGTTTTGGTGACCCACGCTAGGGTTGCATTTACTGAAAGATTTATATTTGTCTGATATGTGAACCTATTGAAACCTTATTATCTGCATATGATTTATAAATAAGCTGAACATATTTTAGTGCTTTTATACCTTAATAAATACCAGTGGTTACATTTCACAATGCACAGACACCACTTTCTAATCAGCTGTTAAAACAGTGCCCCTTCACAGTCTAGGTTTATTGGGTTTGTTAAAGCCAATCAATCAGTCAGTGTGTTTTATTCTTCTCTTTATTATTCCTCTCTATTCCTCCTTAGAGAATGGAGGCCCATTCATAGACCAGGTTCTTGTACTGCAAAACTACGCTGAGGGATGGACTGATGGAAAATGGGAAGAAAAAGTTGATGAACGGTCATGCATTGAGAAGTTGATGTACTCCAAAGATAAACAGGGCTACTACAGGTAACCTCCTTTTCTGTCATGACTTCTTTTGGAAACATACACAAAAAAGCTGTTTATTGTTTTTACATGAAACAGATTCATTACACTTTGGTGCCAAAGAAATTGAATTGTAACTGCAGTAGAATAACTGAATAGACCTTCTTCAGACAGTGATTGAACACATTCGTAGTTATTCTTTATTAATTACATCTACGTCTTCCTTCCTGCTCGCACATCTCTCTCCTCTCCATCCATCATCAACTGTCTCATTTATCTTGTCTGTCTGTGTTTTTCCAAGGGGCTGGTTTTGGGGCTATGAGGAAACAAGAGCTCGAAATGTAAGATGTATATCAGCCCAAGGTCATGCCTCTATCATGGCCCCAGTTCTTCAGAAAAACATCACAGTGACGTGAGTCTACAGAGCAACATGTTTACATTAAATGCAGACTAATCACATACATGCACTGGGTCTTGACAACAAGCAACTAGCAACAATGTCTGGTAAAGTGTGTCTGTGGCAGATAAATCAATATTATTATTTTTGAATTATGTGGTGGTATTCAGATTATGATTTGACCCAGCACTCAATTCTTGAAATGGTTTACCAGACTTTTACAGTTGATCATAAAGATAAAATTTCAGACACTATGCATATGCAATCACTCAAAATTAGTGGACTCACAAATCTGGATTGTTTGACAGTAATTATGAAATATCCTGCCAGTATATTGTGCCGTAATTTTCAATCAAATCTCTGAATACTATGTTTGCGTATCTTTTTGAAAATTGAGTAAGTTTTAATAAATTCAGTTTTGCTGTGTCCCTGAGATGCTAAAGGTAGCAAGAGATCTCAAAATGTTCTACAGTTAATTTTACCAATGTTATGAAAGTGAGTGTCATGAAGTTACTATCCAGACATAAAATGGATCATATGTTTCCAAAATAATCAGTCTCTAGTTAAAGCAGCCTAAGCATTAAGTATAAAATCCTCTGTAAAACAGCTATGTCTTTGATCTCGCTGTTTATGAAAAAGCTGAAAGATGATCTGACTTCATTGTTATTTAAGTGAGGTATAGCTTAGTTTGTCCTCTCAGATCTCTGTGACATTGACAGGAAGAAACTTGTGTGTGTGTCTGTGTGTGTGTGTGTGTGTATGTGTGTGTGTGTGTGTGTGTGTGTGTGTGTATGTATGTGTGTGTGTGTGTGTGCGCGCGCTGCTGCTATTTTTCAGATCAGTAATGCTTGACCGAGCTGAGACACTCCTTCATGACCACTATGCTGGGAAGGATTACTGGGATGTAAGTCAAGTAATTGGCTATTGTCATACCTGTGTTAGAAATACTGGTGTCAGGTGTTGTGTGACACTCCTGATGCAGTATTAACCTGTTACATTGCTGTGTCCTCACATAAAATAACTAACATGTGAAAGTGGATTTTTGTACTTTTAAGCCAAGGGTTTAAGGAACACCATCTTGTCTTTAAACTGATGTAGGGATCTCTACAATTGTCTGTGTTTCATTCAGACCCGCCGCAGCATGGTCTTTGCTAAGCACCTGCGACTCATAGGAGATGACTTCAGAGCAAAGTACCTGAACTCTACAGATGACAGAGACCACACCATTTACAGTGAGGATTGGACTCGTATGAAAGTGAGCCAGTGTGTCTGACTATGGTGTGATTATATGGTTGTGCTGATGCTTCCATTTACTATGTGTTTACCATATACTGTGGGTGCTCTACTATTAGCTATAACTGCATTAGCATCATTAATTGAATTCTGGCTTTTATTTGACAATTTGCATTTTTTAAGATGATCATTTCAATCAGTCATTAAAATCTTTTCACATCAAATATGTATATTAGTATAACTATTAGTATAACCATTGTGGTTTACAGCATCTTAGAATTACATCTTCACGAACCCCCCACAATCATTACAAAGTATTGTAAGAGCATTTCCATCAAACTCTTTTTGAGTTTGTGTCTGCATTTGTTGATTTTTTTTCCAATTTCAGTGATTGACATTGTGATCACTAAACAACTATTCATTTCAGCATTTTGATTATCAAGTCTCAAGTGTTAATTTTCAAAGAATAATTGAACAGTGTTTTGCCTTTTCTCTGTTTCTTCAGGCCAAGCTGGGCTCAGCTAAAGGTGGTCCATATCTAGGGGTCCACCTGCGCAGAAAGGACTTTATCTGGGGTCACAGAGAGGATGTACCCAGCCTTAAGGGGGCAGTCAAAAAAATTCGCAGCTTGATGAAGAAGCATAAACTTGACAAAGTGTTTATTGCAACAGATGCAGATGAGGAAGGTAACTAGTCTTTTTTGTTTAATAGGAAAAAAATACATTGTGGTCTCAAACCATTTCAAATGGAATTGACACAATAAGATAAAAATCTGTGTATTATAATGATATTAATAATTACAATGATAATGACCTAGTATTAGTAACCATTCTAGTAAGTAGTAGTAACATATCAAAAAATCATAGTCACTATAAATGCTTTCATAATCCTTTGTTATGCAATCTTGTAGAATTGAAGGAGCTGAAAAAGCTGCTGCCAGACATGGTGCGGTTTGAACCATCAACAGAGGACCTGGAGCTCTTTAAAGATGGAGGAGTGGCCATCATTGACCAGTGGATATGTGCTCATGCAAGGTAAATTAGTTTTCATGGTTTTGTTTCATGCATTCATTACATGATGGTTAGTATAGCAGTTTATTAGTCAGCTTAATGGTATGAGACAAACTGACACATTTTTATGAGCTCATGACTATTTTTTAATTACAAATTCTTATATTTTTAAGAATATAAACAAAAGAAAATGACACCACATAAGTATGAAGTCACATTCAGACATCATGGACACAGTACATCATACACACTGCTTAAATACATTTTTGATTAAAGGTGCCCTGTGGAGTTTTCTGGTAAACAGCAGGTCAAAGTAATTTGTCTGGTACTTTAGTTTACAACCAAATACCTGCATGACTATTGATATTCCCATCAGCTTCACAAGCTGCATAGCTGTAGACTCTTCTAGCATTATCATATTAGAGTTTATTAATTATAATAATGTATAATATAATGAGATATGTAATCCATCCGAGGACCTGCCCATGGAATATTTCGACTTGAAAAACTAGTTAGTATGACAGTGCATGTTACTGTCACTGTGTTATGTGCTCATGTAATTTTCCAGGGCAGTGTACTATTTTTATACACCTATTAATTATTTTATTTCTATTTTCAGAGTGTTCATAGGAACATCTGTGTCCACCTTCTCTTTCCGGATTCATGAAGAGAGGGAGATCCTGGGTTTTGACCCCAAAACTACGTACAGTCGTTTCTGTGGAGACACTGAGAAAGAATGCGAACAGCCCACACACTGGAAAATTGTTTATTGATGTGACCTCTGACTTACCTGTCACACACAAGTGCCAAAAAGCAGTGTTAAAAGTGACATTTATTTGTATGGAATATAATAGGAAGATACTATAGCTGTTTTGTGGTGTATTTTTTATGGTTTCAGAGTTGTGCAATCAGGTCTGCAATGACCACTGTGACTGAACCTTAAGCTCAAAAGGCCATGACTAGCTGCCAAACATGAATTACTGTAATATTAAACCATGAAATCTTCATATATATTTTTTTTGTTCTATGTTGAATGTGGTTTCTTTCATGACACCTTGGTGTTACTAATATTAGTACAACTGGTGTCTTAAAATGACAGCAGCAGGCGCTGTTGTGTGGGAGCATTCTCTGTTTAACATTTCATGAGATTGAAATGATAAGGTTTAGTGCTGATGTTGATCATCTAAACTTTATTATATTTTGAAGAATATAGTGAATTACACCACATACGTATGAAGTATCATGATTATAGTACATAGCACATTGCTTTAATACATTTTTCATTGGAAGTGCACAGTCCATTGTTTGTTTGTGCATTACTGCCACTGTCTGTTCATCAGTGGCCAACCACTGATAAGTGGCTTAGCATTAAAACTGCCGGAGATGAATATGCCAGGCATATGCATCCTTTTGCCTTTGTACACGGTCCAAACAAAAAGCGGATCCAATGACAAAAACACTGCATCAAAGCACTAGTAGTGGTTAAAAACCCCACAGAGCACCTTTACAATAGAAGACCACACCAAACTTAATGATCAGCTCAGGATTTGTTGAATAGAGGTGCATTTCCCATCTCCTATCACTGTATTTCAGTATTTGTGTGGAATAACTTTCCTCCCTTATTTCATATATTTGTACAGTGCCAGTATTAACATTTGTTTCATGAGATTGTGTAACAGTATTACAGATATTGAAAAAGAAGGAAAATATGACTGAAAAACAGGTATTTAAAATTTAGTAATGCCTAATTCTTTCCATCTTTTCATTTCAAGCCATGGACTGTACCATTATAGTATTATTACTAATTATGGTTCTGGTGAAAGGTATTGACTTACACAAAGGAGCCACTGTGTCCTGCCAATACTAGTCAGCCATCAGACTATCACACAACACACCCTTTTTTAATTCCTGATGAGGCACCTGTTTTGAAAAAAAAAAAGTCTGGTATGCGTGTGGTTACATGCCATTTTGTACAGTACCTGCGTGATTTCGATTTTGTGTCAAATAAAAACAATTTTAGGCAGAGTTTCAACATGGGATAAAACAGATGAGTGAAGGTTTGTTTGTGTTGTTTATGTTCTTGTAGGTGTGCTAACACCATCATCACCACATTTACACACTCTTAAATGCACATCTTAACCAGATTAAGTCATCAGATGAAATGTAAAAATTTTGTAAATAATATTATGTGATGGTTGTAATATTAAATCTTGGTTGGGGCAAAATTGCATTTGAAAATACTGCTACATAGTAAGGATTTCAGAGCCATTTTGGACTCTGAGCCAATGAAAAGTGCTTCTGTGTCATGCTTACCAATACCAGACACTTTTTTTTTCACACATCATCAAGATGGAGAAACCAGTTTGACTACCTTGAAGATTCTAAATGCTTCCTGTTTAACAAGTCAGTAGTCTCAAATGTCAAATGTGTGCTCTAAGTGAAAAACACTGTCTCCGGCCTCCAGCACATCAAGCTTTAATAACATGATTTTTTTCAGTCTTATATGGTTGAAATCTTGAACATTTGCCTGCTCTGAATCGCATTATTTTTCAGTCAGTAGCCTGTAACTTGGGTTTCATTTCTCAACATACTGTAGTCACATGTATGTGGCGTCTAGAGAGTTCATGGCATTGTTTTTCCTCTTCCCTTGGGAGCCCCCACATGATACCTATGTGACTTTTCCCATTGGAGACCCACTATTCACCAACAACACCTTACAAACTTGTGTAATTGAGCGTGTAATTTGGTGCTTGGTCTTACCTTATCACCTCTAAATCCACGTTCTCCCTTGTAGAACAGTAATGTAAAATGTTTTGTAACCTTGCAGCCTGTAGTCTTAATTACAGATTTTATCCAAGTTACCAAACGTTGCCCTGAATAACAACTATAGCTTTTAAAAATGAATAAGGAGGACTCAGAGGCTTATCATTTCATGAAATTCCTAAGGACAACGAAAAACATCAAGGGTGACCTTCATATAGTGGGTTATTATTTAAAAAATTTAAATTAAAATTAAAAGTTATTTGGATTTGATTAAAATAGTTTCATATATGTTAATAATTAGGCACTTCAAGGGCCCTCCAGCCACATTCAGTGCAGTTACATGTGCAGTCATGTGCTTCTCCTTTGTTCTGGTACACGCCCTTTCACAGATTTACCCTGTCACACACAGGTGGAGCTACCCACATAAGCAGGAGGCGACGTTAGAGACAGGTGAAAGTTGTTGTTACATTCAACCTTTGCAGTTACTGCGGCGTCACTGAAGGAGAGTTTTTCAGTTTCTGTGTTTGAGTGTGAATTTCTTCTGTTTTACTCCCATAACCGACTGATGGAAAGGTCATCCTGCTAGGGGCCACCTAGCGACATGTCCTTCATAAGTCAGATAACAAATCATTTGACCATTTAAGAGGACAGACGCAGCCAGGTAGGTCCAGTGGTTTATTGCAACATTATTAATGTATTATTAAGAGGAAACGTGGTGGAGCTACTCAGAAAAAATTTCAATGAGTTTCATCACAAATTGAGTCATTCTTCTTTCATTCAGATATAACATAATGCATGTGCACAGATTAGTCAACTACAATGATTGTCAGTAACAGTTTGATTTAAAAAAATAAAATGTGTTGTGAAACGCCAGACTACTGTAAATGTAAAAACCCCTATACACAAAGTCCACTTAGAAGCTGTTCTGGGGCTTTGGATTATTTCACACAATCTTCATCAGCAGAGAGAGTTTCGCAGTTTTCACAGAACTGTAGATTAATTGTAAAGTTACATTCCTCTCAGCAGTTTAAGAACTTGTCCATGTTGTCTTAAAAAAAATGAACCTCAAATCTTAATTATATGTATACTTTATGCAATTAAACCATGCTGATACATGGACCTGAAATAAATTCCACCTACGTGTGTGGTCATTAAAAAAAACTTTTATTTGCATCAACTATTTGTCAGTGAACTGATTTTTTTTATATAATGTGTCTTCACTCCAGCCTCCTCTACCGATGGCGTTCTTCCAACAGCTGCGACTTCTTCTCTGGAAGAACGGGTTGCAAGTTATCAGACAGCCGGTGAGTGACTTTCAAATGCAGCTATATGGAGCTACTTTTTTATTTTCGTGTGAGCACACGGATCTGTATTTAATGTCAGCTTTACTAATACCCAGGACAGATTATGCGGAAGATGTGGTATAAATAAATGACAGCGTTTTTACAGACTGAATACTAGAATGAATGAACTCTTCATGAACTGATTATCGGTGTTTTATGATATGTTGTAGGCATGGTCTCTGACTCTCATCGCCTGGCCTCTGGTCATCTTCATCATCATAGCCGTGACCCGCAACCAGTTTCCTCCAGTGGTAAAAGATACATGTAAGTGTAAAAGTGAATTGAAACGTGCTTTGACGCAAGTTTGTGTGTAGTTAATGATATGTTTTTCAATGGCTGTTCATCACAAATACACTTCTTTGCAAAGACAAGTCTTGATATTAATTGCAAACAGGATAATGCTAATAACCCTGGCACTACCAAACATAAACCTTTTATAATGGCAAATATAACACAATAAAAAAAACACAATGAAAACACTTTTTATAAATATTAAACTTATGTCCTATAGACTCTATATAGAGTATTTTCAAAGTATTACGGTACAACAGATCTTTAAATGATTCTGACATTATATTAAGTTTCATAAAGACTAGAACTAGAATAGGATCCAGTTCGCCTTCACACAAAGTTGACTCAACATGGAGCACAGTTATACACTACTCGAAGTAAATAAAAAGAACTCAACTCCAACAAAAACAGTCCTTTGTATTTGGGGGGAGGGGACGGGGTGGTGAACCAGAACTTCATTCTGGTTTAAACTGTAACCAATTAACCCTCCCACTTTTGTTTGTTCAGTCTTTCTTGATGGATCACATTCAATGGATGCAGGGATTCACATGTAATTTGATAACCCCAATGTGCACTAGTATAGAAAGAATCCTACTAAGCTGAACAATACAACCTTCCCTCCACAGTTAAGTGCTTCATATGCATGCTGGAAACAGGCGCACCATTGGACCACACCCACAAACAGGCAACAAAAGCATCTTCAGTATCTGATCAGACTGAATGTGTGACACTAGAATCATGTTGTATAAAGGTGGAAAATACTCTGCAGTCTAAAGTAATCTCAAACTGTTTACTTATGTACGGACTGCTGTTTCTCACAGAGTTACTTAGTGCCATTAAATCATTCCCCGTGATAGTAGAATTATATTATATGATGTGCATTATACAATAGAAGTGTATAACTATAACTATTTTTTTCCTTAAGATGACTCCTGTTGTATTTGGAGACATGTGCTTTAGTGTATATGTTTGTTTTTTGCCATTGTTGAACATTAGTAATGCTCTTAAATGCTGAAATGTAACATTTGCATCTTGCTAGATTGTATTGCCTCCCATGTTTTCATCTTAAATGATTCATTACAAAGCCGTTCCAATTATTGGTTTTGTGCATGGATACAAAGCTGTTCCGTTTCTTGACAGTTTGGCAGTTTAAATACTGACCGTTTAACGCTCATGAGTCAGTGTTGTGCAGTCTCACGCTGTGTAAACTGCACATTTATTCTACACAAGTGGCTGTGCAAGTGTGGATGTTAGCTGTGAGGTCTGATGTAATTCAGCTCTTCAGAGTTAGTTTATGTGACATAGGTTTCACAATGTCTCCCATGAGCGCCATGACAAAGCTTAATGAAATACTGTTTGCCAGGCTATTATTCTCCTTCAGAGGAATCTGTTATGCCAAGTAGAAACATTGCTTACTGAGATAATATTGACAGAAATACCAGAGAGGCACTGTACTATGTAGTCAGTCTGGTCACAGTGGCTTGACTGCAACTTGCTTGACTACAACCTGATCTTGTGTTTTATGTCTCATATTCTTTTATTCTGAACTTAAGCAATAGCAGAGATTATTTGCTGACGAAAGATGGTATAAGTTACCCTCTGGTAGTGATAAGGGGATTAGCGCAGGCTCCTGATGCTGCGGTCAGAGATATCCCTATTTAGTCAACAACTTGTCAAAAAAGAAATGAACAAATTGGGCCAATTCATAGAGACATTTTGAAAAAAAACACACAGCACTAAAAAAGTTAAACCGTCCACAACAGAATTCAACTTTTTCATGTTTTTCTGATGCATCTTTTTCCTCTTAAACTTCTCTGTAATGATGTTTTAATGATGTCTACTACTGGATTTTGAAATAATTCTTAGTGGACCTGATATTTTCAAGCATTCTCATAACAGGATCAACTTTGTCATGTCTCCTCCAGGTTACGTGGCACCCCGAAACCTACCCAGCACAGGCTTCTTCCCTTTCCTGCAGACCCTCATGTGTAATGCAGACAGCAACTGTCATAACAAATCACGCCTGGTGGACCAGGCTGCATCTAAAGCTACTCAGAAATCTTCAGGACGTGCAAGGTAACCCCATTCATCAACACAGATCGTATATTATCTGTTATCTGTATAAATGTATTTATTTATATTATTATTGTAGTGACCATTTCTCCATAAAAAAAAACAAATTAAACTTTAATCCAAACCTAATCAAAAGGCCACTGATGCACCATAGCGATGTGGTTTAACGCAGGCAAAGGAAGATGAATGTCCGTTCCAATCTTGCAGTTTTATGTGGATTTATTGCAACAAAAGAAAATAAACAAAAGAACAAACAAAAACCATGGCTGCTGCTGCCTCTCTTTGCACTGGTAAAAAACCATTGGCCCACCCAGGTGCATGCTGGTCCTCAGTGTGTCTACCTACTCAAATAACCCCAAGTGCCCAGTGTTAACCAATTACCAAAAGATAAACAAAAATACTAATTATACAAATCTAAATATGCTAAACAAATAACTAACAAACAAAAATATTATCAAAAATCTAATAAAGCAAACAAGTTAATCAAACAAACAAAGTTGCTCATAATTAATCAATTAAATTTACAACTAAAACTAAACTTAACAAAACTAACAAATAGCTCCAACAATTATATTATATATTATTTATTGAAGCTATAATTTCAGTTAGAATCACTACATCTGTATTGCCTCATGAAACGTCCACATTTTAAACATACTGTGCGTATATAAAAGGTGTTCAGGAGACCCTTGAGTCACAAAGGAGGGACACACCTCAACATAGCAACATCACATGAGATGATTAGTCAGTGTGTTTATGGAAATGTACTAACAATAGGCATCCCCCTGTCGACGAAGGGAAGACTTTTCTTAACCCGTGCCTAATCATAAGCCACCACAATTTTATGAAGCCATGTTCATCCATTTTTGAGTCAGAAAAAGATCTTGTCTGTTTTGTTGTAGTTGAAGTGTTAAAACCCAGCTTCAGTTACTGGAAATGTTTTTTCTTTTTTCTTTTGTTACTATTGTCTGGAGGCAGGTGGTTGATACAAAAACCTGTTTGTGCAACCCTCAGCCTACTGAAGAATGATGGTTTGCGCAAATCTCAGGCACAGCTAATTTTAGTAAAGCTTTTGTTTAATTTTAAAGAGCCAAAGCCCTGCCTCCTTTTTATCTGACCTCTGCTCCACTAGCTTTTGTAACTCAGTGGGTTTTTTCTCAAAGAGTGTTTTTGTTCCGAGGTCTTTATTCCAGTAAGTAAATATGTATTTAAAACTGTAGTGGATAGGGAAATTAAAGCAATTTGTCATTTTAACCAAGAAACGCAAACACGAAAAAACAAAACAAATCAGCAAATGCTGGTGAAAACAGTTATTGTTATAAATTCAAGGTTTTTACATCTTACATCTTATTCAGTACAGTACAGTGACACAAATTCAGCGAAGAATATCAACTGACTGCCTTAGAAGACGTGTCAGCTTTTAAAAAATATGGATGAGACCCTTTTTTAAATTACATACGTATGACTGTCCGATTATACACTCTTACTGGCGGGTTGTAGTGGAGAAAATTAATTCAATAGTAGGCTTTGAGATTAATAATGATTTTTGCACAATTTATCTTGGTAATATTTCCCCCACAATCAGTGCTACTGATAAATATTTGATTAAAATAATGTTGATAGCCAGTAAAAAAGCTATTACAAGTAGATGGCTAAGAGTCCCCATCTAAAGAGGAGTTGATTGCAATTGTGAAAGAAATATAGGACATGGAAAAACTGACTTTTTCCTTGAACTTGTGCATGGACAAATTCACTATGTTCTGGAGGAAATGGACAGCTCATCTTGAATAAGTGACACTTACAACATGAGGCAGTTAATAACAACTAATAATGTGCTCTGTTTCATTTTCCTTTTTTTTCTTTCTTTTTTGCCTGAGTACAGTGCCCCCTACTGTCCTATTTGATGTGCTCTCTCAGTGTTGTCTGGCACTAGTGTGAGAATGTTTCTGTCCTGTTTTGATATGAAGGATAGACTATGGACAAATGGATCAAATATGACTGAAATATCTCTAAACCCTGGACCTACCTCTTGAAATGTACACATTGTTACCATGACTCCTCTCTCCCTCTGTAATAATATATATGCATAGGTGTATTTTTCCATCTGTGCCTTTTCTGTCTTGTTCCTTTTCTTGTTCTTTTCCTTTCTTTCGCTCTTTCTAAGTATACTGAAAAATGACTTCATAAAAATAAAGTTTAAAAGAAGAAGAAAAAAAAAAAATTACATACGTATGGTAGAGAGTCTTAATAACCTTATCTGACTCTGTATGCCAGGTCGACCCTCCTGAATGGTTCACCGCTGGCAAACCTGGCTAAAGGGGGAGATTTTTTCAACTTTGCTTTCTCCAAAGACCGTAGAGATGATCCTGCAGCACTGATTGAGGTCTTGAACAGGATTTTGGGTATGTTATCCCGCTTCACAGACCCTTCTTTCTTTGTACAATGCCAAAAACATATTTTAATGTTTTTAAGTTGCACTTCCCCACTTGCAAACATGGACACCCCATGGAACTGCTTTAAAACAATAGTTTGACATTTTGGGTTGCGCTGTTTCTACCTGTTGGCAGTCCTTATGCTAAGCTAAGATAACATTCTCCTGGTAACTTCATATTTAGAGAGGAGTAATAATCAGTCTTTGCAAAAAAGCACATAAATATATTTCCTAAGTTGAAATATTGCTTTAAAAAACACACTTTATGGACTCTTTTGACCATGTGGTCCAAAAATATGTGGAATTTGTCCTTCTCATGTTTGCATCATATGGTGACTATTATACTGGATGTTTTCGGTTAAAGGTCCCTCTTACCAAGGAAGCCCTAATAACGTCTCTCTCATCAATACCACTCATCTGGGAGATCAGGTGGGTATTGCCTGTTTCCATAGTCGAATGCCACAGTATTGAAACCTTGTTTGGTCTCTTATGTACAGGTCATTGTCAACAGCAGATGAACCTTTATTCTTTGACAAAAAAGGCTTGAAGAAAGGCTTAGAAGGTTTATTTGAAATAAAAATGTCTTATCTCTATTGCACAGCAAGAAATAGGTTGAAGCATTTATTTGTTAATTGCAACTATATTTCATTCATATTATTGTTAAAACTTATGGCAAAAGCATCACATCATGAAGCTACAGTTCAGATAATGTGTCAAGAATATTTAGAATATTCAGCATAACTATTTATATTTATACATTTTTATAAAGATACTTTATGTTGTGTTGTATTATGTGGCAAGTAAGTGTGTGAATAATATTCACTAGTAATGTGGTAGGTTATGAGCCCGTGTAGAAATGATTGGTTGCTGTAGTAGTTAATCCTGTTTATAGTGGAACTGTAAACTATACAATGTGATTTGGAGGTGAAACTGCCATTTTAGAAAATCTAATAATATTATGAATTTTGAATGAATACCTTCACTTCATGGGTTGTGGCCTGTGATAATCTGAATCCATATAAATCATGTCATTTGCAGGAGACCTTGAACAAAATGCTGGAGTCGGTGAACTTGCTGAAGAGGGCCATCTGCACCATGACTCTGCCCATGATAAACACAACCTCACCCAACACACTCACCTCTGCTGTGGTCACTTTCTGCCATTCCAACAACACGGTGTTTGAAGTCTCTCTCGACACACTCAACCAGGTGTGTGTGTGTGTGTGAGTGCCTGTGTGTGAGTCTTTGTGCCTGCCTTTGTCAGCTTGCTCTTATCAGCACTGTGTGATGGTACTAACTTCAAATTTTTAATTTCAGTTTTATGTGAAGTACTTTTTGTAAACACACAGTTACACAAGCTGGTGCTGTTATTTCATCAACTCTGAAATTCCCTCTGCTTGTCAGATATTGACACAGCTGATGCTGACAAAGCCAGACGAGATGCTGACGGTGGCTGGGATGGCGATGTTGGTGTTCGATCAGCTGCAAAATCAGACCTCGCTGTGGGAAAGTCTTCTAGCTGTTCCTCAGCTCTTCTCTCATGGTTCTGTTGACCAAGTGCTGAGCAGCACCGAGGTTCTACTCACCAACATACAGGGGTAATGGACTTTCACTGATGGGCAATGCAAAGTGAATGAACAGCAGCTGTGTGAAGGTGTCTATTTAGTTTAGTTTAGACAAAAAAAACTATTAACAGAACGGCAAAATTATACAGTTATATTGAATATTTAATAAAAGCCAGGGTACACTGTCTACCTGTGATAAATTCTTCATTTAAATGTCTAATCCTGAGTTTTTCTAATGATGAGTTTCAGTGACTAGGTGAGGTGAATCTAAATGATTTAAAGAGCTCCAAGTGTGAAGTGTTATAGTTGCCGCATTTTTTGAGCTTTAAAAAAACTGGGGGGAACCGACTGTTTTGGTCTAAATATGTTGCAGTTTACTGAGCTGAGATAAAATGAAAATAAAATCAAACCCTGGTGACTTCAATATAGAAATACTGTATTGGCGTCGGCTTTCAAACTCGAGGTGTAGCCAAGTTTGCAACCCACAAAATCTGGAACTTATGGATTTAGAGCAGCAGGAGGGCAAAATGTGCGTGTTTGTCTAATCATTAGTTCTTTCAGCTGTTTGCTGCAGGTCCTGTCTTGCTTTGAGGATTAAATGTTTTTCCCTCGTGGTCTCCCTAGTGCTATGCATGTCATCCAGAGCAATTTCCCTGAAGCTGCTGCCTCACTTTCCACCGTCCATCCACTGCTCGCTGGAGGCATCAACGTGATCCGCTATGTTCAAAACTGGCCTGGCAAAGGTAACACCAGCAGCTGTACTCTACATACTCTATGTGTCATCCACAGAGACTTTGTAATTCTGAGGGTTTTCTAATTAAATGGCTTTAATGTTTATTAAGTGTATTTTTTTTTTGTTTTTTTAAAAATATGCAGGTAAGTAAATCACTGACTACCAATGTCTTTATTATGTCCTTTCTGCCATTGATGCTGTTGATATTAAAATTGCAGGGAGATAGCAGTCAGCAGTCAAGTTCTGTGCCGATATGCTATCAGGGTGTAACATCTGATCTCATGATTTGATTCTGCTTAGATGTGTCCATTTCCCTCGGGGAGGTTGTCACGCTGCAGAATGACACACTGAGTGAAATGGTGAAACCTATTCTGCAACAGGTCCAGATACCACTGGACAAGGTACGTGCTGCCCAAAGTCATTATCTATGCCCATGTAGTGGAGAAATTAACACCACATGGCATATGCTGCTTAACTAAGTGAAAATAAAAGGTGATTATGATACAGTTACACCAATCTAAATTAGATTCCTCTCCATACATATCCATCACTCCCAATGGAAATCTGTGCAATTGCATATTATATATTGCAAATTTCAACATTGGAAAAAACAAACAAAAAAAGCAGCTCTGTCTCCAGGGTGGCCAAACGGTTCCCATCTAACTCTAACTTCTAACACAGAAGTCTCTTGTGCCACATTTTAGCCTCAGTTTGACTTAAGACAGTGAATTTGAGTTTGTGATTACAAGTTAAAGAAATTATTTAAGGTTTGGGAAATACGCTTATCTGCTTTACTATTTGTGATAACATTTATTTCCTTAATGAATCACCACTTTAATAAAAGTGTGTTCCATCAGAAGTACTGTAAGTGTCCTCCCCGTCTTAGGCTATCGGCCTGACACTGGACAGGAACATGGTCCGTTCCTACTTGTGTGACAACAGCAGTAATCCGATTTGGCTCACAGCAGCATGCAGTGCAGGCACTGTGGACATGGTTCTGGGCTGGATCAGCCCTGACAAGGTGGCAAAACAGGTAGGTTAGAATGAAATGAATGTTATTATCATCAACAGAGAGACTCACAAACATCAGGAACAAGCCAGCCATTTGTGTGTGGGTGGCATTTCACTGGTATTCTTTTCTATTTTTTATGCTTTTTTTCTCAGTATCTCACTCTGACTCACGCTGCTTGGCTGTGACTCCTAATTTTCATTCTCAAGTGCCACCTTCACAAGCAATTAGATTCAGAGTGCGCCAGATAATTAGTTTGCAGCCGCAAGAAAACTGCTAGCCATAGCAACAAGCAAATGCAACTCCCAGGTTGCCCCTGGGGAACGGAAACCTCAAGCATACCCAATAAGCACTGCTACCACGGTAGATGTGTTTTGATGAGATAATTCCCAATCAGAAGCTGTTGTATCACACTGCCATTAGTCTGCGTACTCGCTTAAACAGGCAAACATCAATTAGTAATCTGATGCTGACATATAGCAATGATGTACATGTGTCATATTACTTAGACGTGTCACCCGCAGATTCAGTGCCATGTTGCATATGTGCTAATGACGTGTAGTGTAGTGCTGGTGATTAACCACTTTATTTGGTCTCAGCTTTATGCTCCTGTATCCCATGATGCAATCTCTATAGGATAATGTTATGTAAGTCACAACAATGAACACTCTTAACTTTTTGCATTTAATGTACACAGCACAAAATATTACTTAATTACAAAATATATAATATTACAAAAATAACACAGAGCACAATATTGTACTAAAGTAATTTTTTTGTTGATCTCACAATGCCAAAAATATTTGCCACATAAATCACTGTTTTTTCACTTAAAGAAATTGAAGAACAACTCGTTAGTTTTACTAATGTCAAAACAAATTTGCAAAGGTGAATGAAAAGTTATAATTTCACAATAATACAGTACTATTTTTAAAAATGATATACTTCTTAATAAAAAAAATGAATTTGATTTGGAGAAAATTGTTTTTGCCACATTATAATTAAGTGTCATTTAGGCACAGAAAGTGCCTTATTTCTTGCTATGACTGCCTGCAAATTAATTAGAGATTAAAAACTAAAAAAGGTAGCACAAGGGCTAATCATACTGAAATAATGTGTGAACTCCCAAGTTAGAATAAGGGGTTGTTTTTCCTGTTCTTCCCAGTCTGCCAATTTAAAAAAAAATTATTATTATAATAAAAAAGACATGATGGCATACTGTGTAGAGATCAACAGAGAGAGATATCAGTACAGCAGAAAAGCACTGGATTCTTATGGTTAAAATGCATTAAGCTTAAATTATTCTAATTTTGCAACTCTAACTGTTGGCATCTCTTTTCCTTCTCTTTCCCTCTTCGTGTTAACTGTATTATTCCCAGGCCCTCCTGGCATGGAGTGAGCAAGTTGCTCCACGTGACGTGTCCTTTGCCAAAGGGCTTCTGCACAGTCTGATTGGAGGTTCATCCCCAGGAGGTCAGGGAGGCTCCAACACCATGAGGGCCCGTCGCAGTGTAGATACACAACCGCAAACTATCGACGAAGAACTGTAAGTACAGTGCAGTCAGTTCTTTACACACTATTTGCTGTAAAGCAAATCCATTAGAGGCTAAAAAACTAAAAAGTAAATTCGATTAAAGCAAATAAATGCGTTTCCTAAATGTCACACAAAGATTCATACAAGTGGAAGGGTTTTTTTTTTGCACAGTATCAACCAAAGATGGCCAAACAAAATGCATTTTCTTATATTATTTATTTAGTGTACTAACAAATTTCCATACTATACAATCCCCATTGAAATGTATCTGTTGTAACATGAACAGTTTGTGCTTTATCTTTTGGCTTTATGCTTTGGCAGGTTTTTGGGCGTCGGTCAAGTGGTGATGGAGATTATAGAAATTGTCCCTGAGGTGGACATGGTTGTCCAGAGCATGCTCAGAACTGGCTTTCAGGCCATGATGTCGGCAACACTGGCCGTAGACACTGCAGAAGGTAAGACTGCATGACATCCTGCTAGCAGCAAGGCCTCTGCTGTGGGAGTAATGGTGTGAACTGTGTTATTACAGTGATGGTTTGAACATATGACAGCTTTTGTTTTCAGCACTGCGGAATAGAGCTTTCTTATTGGTGTGTACTCACAAGCATAGACAACATTATTTCCTGTCGGGATAAAATTGATTTTTCTTGAAAAATCGGAACTAAAACAAACTCATTAAACACAAGCTCTTTATATCAGCTCGTACAATCAGAGAGCAAGAGCAGAGAGACTAAATCCAAAAGTTAATACACTCACAGGAAATTCTAATGTATGCAGCATGGCTTACTTTTTTTGTCACATACTGCCACAGTCACTATTGTGAACTGGAGTGCACACTGTATTGTGCAACCTAGAGGTGAATGAAACCAGATCACACCCCTTCTCAGGGGACTGAGTAAAACATAGAAAATGTAAACTAAAGTAGGACTTGATGAGTCACTGGGATGTATTGTACAACAGGAATGTAAGTCATGGGTGGTTGACTTATCCATTGTGTTGAAAATGTACATTTTTTTTTTATAGCCTTCACCAAAATTTCATTTTGTCACTGAATACGACGCTAGTCAACTGACCTGGCTTTGTCTGTGCTGTACACGTGTTGATAACACTCTCATTGGTTTGCAGAAATGATGGCCAACGTCCTGAAAGATGCCAATCAACTCAAATCGACTTATCTAACATTGCTGACAAACCAGTCTGAGGCGAGCGTTTGGATTGGTCGTGTCCTGGACAGCGTGACGCAAATGGTTATGAAGGTATGTTGAACCTTAGCATATGAATCTCTTACAGGGACAATTCTGTTATTTTCACAACCTTGATCTTACTTTTGGAGTTTCAGGCAATTCAATTTGAGGCAAGCTATTTAAAATCTGTCTGGTTGTCTGACTGCTAATGCACAGTGGCCTTGAAACCATAGTAGCTGCCAGTAATGCTGCATTCATAGTTCTCACAAATTGGTGCGTAACTTGTAAACAAGGAAAATCGGCTACAACTTCAAAACAAGACCTTGGCTGTATTTTTTGTTATTTTTACAAGGACATATTGAGTAACAAAGCATTGTTCAGAATCACATAACTTCATTTTAAATTCATTAATTATAATTTATTAAAATGGCTTCAGGAGATGACACAGATTTTTGGTAATAGTATGAAAAACACTAAAGGTAGCAAACACAGATGGTACTTTTTGCCTTTTTTTTCTTTAACTAGAGTCTGGCATCTGAGTCTTATACATGTGAGGAATTCCTGGGTCCCTTCGAGTGGCTCTTAAACACTGAGAGCGTAGAGATAGACGTGTGGAGATCAGCGATCTGCCAAAACAGCACTGCTCTACAGCAAGCTCTACTGATGGACTGGCTGCCATTGATTCAGAAGGTAAAAGTTATTCAACTCCATCTGGAGAGTTTCATTTTAAAATGATTCGTTCAGCTGCAATTTTGTTCAAAAATGCCTGAAATTCCCCTATTGTGTGAAAAACAGTTGAATGATGTTATGAATCCTTCTCCAACTTTGTGCTAGGCTCCAGACGTTTTTGTAATCTTTTCTTTGTATACCTCTGTACTGCATGAACCAGTCAGGATTTGGTAACATTTGAATCTGAATCTGATGAGAGTCGGTGGGTTGTTTAGTCACTGTCATTCAAATATGATAATACCACCCTCATACAGTCCCGATGACGCAGGGTAGTTGACTCTTGTGTGTTCAATTCTTAATGAATAATACCCAAAGTTGTTTGTGTTCACTTTGATTGTTACTTTTAATGCACTTACTTGTAAATACAAACGATTTAAAGTGAAGTGATTTAACAAACGTAAGTCAGGTCCCGGCGTGTCTTTAATGCTGTTTCTTATTATGTTTTCACAGGCACAAGAGCTGTACAGCACCATCACAGGCAAAACAGACTTCAATGTAACACTCCCCATGATTCTCTCGGAGTGGCACAAGTTGAGCAATTCCAGTGGGCAGTTTGCAGAGCTTTTGAACAGACTTGGCACAGAGCTGGGTGGAGCATACTGGATGAACTGGATGCCAGACATCAGCACCAATAATGTCACTGACACTCTTCAACAAAGGTCTTGAATACACTTGATTATATACTGTACCTGCATGGTTGCATTCTTTCCATTTACCGTGGTACTTTGTCCTGTCTTAAAGTCTTAAAATTAAATGTCTTGAACTTAAAAGAAGGCTCAGGCCCACTGAGATTTTATTTCCAGTGATGAAATTTGATTTAAGTTCGACAAGACTATGCAAATCACCCATTTCACTGAATTTATAGTGCAAGGAAAAGATAGGTGAATAGGAGATTCAATTTTCCACCATGATGTGTTTTAGACAATGTGCACAATGTCTCATTTCATGCTGCTGGTTATCATTTCACTGACTCAACAGTGTTGTGCCTTTGCTTTGCTTTGCTTTGCTTTACTTGTAGTGTTTACTTGTTCATGGTGAATTTGGGAGAAAAGATTGAGAATAGTCAGCTGTGGCCCGAGGTAAAGAACTACTTCCACATGGCTTACTGGATTTTGAACTACAGGCCTGGTGTCACAACTCAGCTGGCAAACTGTGAGTCCCATTTCTTCTCTTCTCTTCTCTTCTCTTCTCTTCTCTCTCTTCTGAAAATGCATAAACCAAGGCAATCTAATGATTGCCTAAAAAAATGTAATGAAATGATGCCAAAAAATGCTTTTAATTACATATCATATTCATAATTATATTACTTATATACCAAATGTATCATTATGAAAATGTCTTTAAATTTAGAAGCAAGATACAGTATAACAAGACTAATACAAATTTACATGAAGTGTGAAGTTGTGTTCACTAGACTAATTAGCATGCTGTAGTGTTTTTCTTTGTTCTCTAATACTCTACAAGTGCTTTTTAGCATAGTCATCACCCTTTGTATGGGAAATTGTCAGTCTTTCTCTGTGAGTACAGCAACTAAAAGGATTAATTAAAAATATGTATCCTAAGAATAAATATATTTTCAGTAAACCATGACCAGAAAAAAGAAATTGGTAAAAGCAAGCTTTATCCTTTAATTTACAGACAGTTAATTATGTAGTAATTACATAGTAATTATGTGGTAAGAATTTTCCAAGAAATAACAGTCAAGTAAAATCAGTATAATGTAAAATATTGGGTAATTATGGAGTAAAAATGAAGCAGAAAATATAAGACATTACCTACTAAAAGCCTGTCTTCACAATGCAATAAGGGATATTAATGCTGTATCTAGGTTATCCTATACAGAAACGACCCTCCTGTCTTACCCTGGTTACCAAGCTTTTTAGCTTTGTGTATAGCAACTAAAAAATCTATTAAAAGTGTGTATCATAGCAATGAATATGTTTTTAGTAAACCATGACTAGCAAGAATTCATTGGTTAAAGCAAGTTTTACTGATTAATAGAGAATGTCACTGGGCTGCATCAGCGAAGCTCCATGAAAAGTGTGCAGGGTGAACATGTTGATGACACCAACATAAATGATACCCCCAAAATGATGCAACATTCATTCATTAAGTGCCAAAACAAGTTTACCCAAACCAAGTAATGATTTATTTGACACTTTAAAAATAAATGCAACCAATTCAAGTCTGTGTGTAATGTGTTTACATCCCCCTTTAGGTTCTCTGAACATCTCCACCTTAGCCATTCATTGCGATACTGGTTTGAACTGGACACAGTTTGTTCAAGCAATAACCCAGGCTCTGATGTCACCAAGCCAAGACTTCCTGGTGAAGTAAGTGACAAAGCTTGTGTAGTTTTAACAGTCAGTGTCTTACTGAACATGGAGACAAAGCATGCGTTGATTATGCTTTGGAGTTAAATTTTCTTTTCTCTTATTGACTTTCAACTGTTTAACAGGATGTTCTTGTCGAGAGTTAGATGAGAAGATTGATACCACTTTCTTATCTGGCTGTTACATGTGAAGCTACAACCAGCAGGTGATTAGCTTATCTTAACATAAAGATTGGAAAATGGGGGAAACAGCCTGCACGGCTTTGTCCACGGGTTAAAAAAAAAAAAAAAAGCCTACCAGTAGCTATTTCTTGGTTGCCTGGCAACCTCACAGTGCTGAAAAGACTCCAAGGAGTCACTGAGGTCAACCAAGAGATAGTTCAAGCACATAACCCCTGTAAAACCGCAAAATGTATTTTTCCTACATCTTGTTTGTACAGATTAAACAAAGAAGATACAACATGTTAATTAGTGAGCTTCTCATCTAACTCTCAGCAAGAAAGTGAACATGCACATTTGCCAAAATGTCAAACTACTCCTTAGATTAAATAATTGAAATGAACTGATTGTTATTGTTAGTATTTTATAATATGATCAAACATGGAGCTACTTTGCACAAATACAGGATTCAGCATAGCACCGGTAGAAGGGTTACAGCACCATTTATTATTGTTTTTCCTGTTTTATACACGACTCATTGTCAGTTTATAAGATTCTAACATATTCTTTTCCACTCTTCTCTTTTCTCTTTAGTTCTCTCAAAGGAACTTTGAATCTGTTGCAGCATGTGTATGGTGACATTTATAAACATCAGGCAGCATCATTTTTGAAAAACGAAATCAAAGGTGGAGATGCACTCTCTGACTACCTGATCAACCTGATGCATAACCTGGATATCTTCCTCAAGAATATCTCCTCCCTTCCTGACAGCAGCATCTCTAACACTGACATCATACTTCCTCACCTTACTAACCTGTTACAGTCCACAGGTCTGGCACCATTGCTTCCTCTGTTCCTCAATGGCAGCCCGCCTAATGTCTCCACAGTGCTTGATATTGCATCAAAGCTTGGCAGGCTCAACCAGCACATTTTTACCTTTAATGAGACAGACCCAACATTGCCTGAGCTTGAGCGGCTGATAACGCAGTTCCTTTCCCTCGAAGGTAATCTCACCATTGCTCTCCCCCACATCATGGGGCAAAGTCTTCTTACCTATTCTGACTACTTCGACCCTGACGAAGTGGCCCTTTTTAGAGAAGCTATCCAGCCTTTCACCAACCAAACTTCAACAGGCTTTGTAGAGGCCATCCTTCGTGCCATTGAGCTACTGAAGGCAGTAACGGATCCCCCAAATGGTGACCCATCTGACATCACTCTTGGGTACGTGCGCCAGCTTCAAGAATTGGTGATATCTCTGTACAGACTACGAAAAATCGAACAGTTCCCGTTACCAAGTGGGCAGCTGAGTGCAGAACAAGTCACTGACCTCCAGCTGCTTACCAAGGACTTTCTCAGCCTCCTCCTCCCAGAAGGTCTCCAGAACCTGACTCAGGCTGGACCAGATGCTGCCCGGGACATAGTTATCCAGAAATTTGTAGCATTCCTACCACTGGGGGTCCGACAAGAGGCTGTTCGCTTTCTCCAGGATGTCAAGACTCTGGAAGATAAGTTGACCGAATGTGCAGCAGGCCAGGACTGTTTGGCTGGAATCTCAGAAATCTTCACGTTTCTCGATCAGATACTCAGCATGATGCTCTCGGCTAATGGTACTGTCACCATCAAACTAGCTGCAACCAACTTGGTTCTGGAGGGACGCGAATATGAGGAACTTACATCCATGGTCTTCTCACTCCTTCTGGCCCCAAATGATGCTGCCGTCGTGGAAACATTCAAAAACACTCTTCATTTCATCAGATTGCTCATGACTACACCCAATATTTCTGTGTCTGATGTCCAGAATGCTCTGGGACAGTCAAACCTAACCCTTGAGGAGCTGAATAACTTTGCTGCACTAGCAGGAGCTGCCAACATAAACGACCTGATGGTTAATATAATGGAGATTATCAATGCTCGCCAGTGTTTTGAGCCACAGCATGACCCAATGGTGACGGCACAGTGTGTTATGGGATTGATCAACGGGGTCAGTGGTTTCCTGACACACCTGCCTAATCTCCGCAATGAGACATCCATTCTCTCTCTCATCCCGTTAATCGTCAACACAACTTTCAGAGATGTCACTCAGGCTAACTTAAGTTCCAATCCATATATGATTCTTGTTCACACCTTGAACAGCACCCTGGCCAATATCAAGATGAGTCTGCAACTTAACCAGCTGAACACTCCAGAGATCATGAATGAAATCATGGTGGTGGAGGGTCTGATAGAACTGATGTCCAACACTGAACCATTGAACAATTTAAACACCACCTTGATGATGAAGCCCATATATTACCAGAAGCTATATCTGGAGATTGTGGAATGGTATTTGAAGAGGCTGGAAAATATCACCAGCAGCAGCTCGGTCTCATCGCTGCTCCAGCCATTTTTCAACCAAGCCCAAATTCAAGTGACAGTACAGCTGGCATATGCAAATTTCACAGTGTTTGTCACTAATCAGGTTGAGGTCTTGATGAACAGCCTCCAGTTCCCAATAGATGGTGCAGGGGTGAGTAAAATTGGCCAGGCTGTTGTTGAGATTCTCCAGAGCTTATATGACCTCATAAAGGTCAACCTAGTGATTCAGAATAACTATCCAGGTTCACCGCCAATCTTCAACACAACCACCCTGAATGCCATTGAAGCCCAAATTAAGCTGTACCTCGACCTCATACAGAAGTGGATGAAACAACCCAATGTCCCCTTGGTCCTTACTAGTATGCTCCAATGGGGAAACTCCTCCATAAATATCTCCACCCCTGTGACAGACATCCAAGACCTGCTGCAGACTGTGGCTAATTTTCTCAGTGATGATCAACTGGCCTACTTCTCTGTCATTAGAAATATCACCCAGTCCCTGAACAAAGCCCTAATGGTGGCAGAGCAACCTGGTGGCATACAGAGTGATCACTTCTTTGCTGCCATCACGGAAGCATTCCAAAGTACTATGCAGATCCTGACCACAGCCACCGACCCAGTGCCACCCTCTGTACAGCAGAACATCCTGGAAATTGTGCAGGGTTCGTTGAAGCTGATTGTCCAACCTGACATGAGTTTCGCCTCATCACGTAACATCTCCCTCCTCATCCTCAATAGAGCTGAGAGCGTCGTCCAACAGATAATACCAGAAATGTTCCGTGTATACCTTCTCTCTGGACTCAAAGTAGCAACTACATATTTTGAGAGCATCTCCACGGGTGGTGGACCAGACAACTGGAATCAGATGTGAGTGATGCTGTTATTTTACTAAAACTTTTTCATTGGATCTTGCAGTTGAAAAACACAAATAAGCTGTGATAGCCAAACAATATTCTATTCATCTAATTCACTATACAAAATCATTTAAAATATGGTCACTTTCAATTCGCTATACACCAGATACTTTCTATTACGCAGTATGTCTATTTTAATCGTATTAAACAGGGCTTAAAATGATAAACTAATTGAAAAGGTGCTCCAGAATAAAAATCTACAACAGGGAGTAGGCTACTAAAGGTTTCTATTGGTGAGCCAAATCTATATTCTTACAGTGATTCAGTCTCATTGTGTTAGCTTTTTGTAATGCCATCATAACAGAGGAATGTAATGTTATAATTAATAAGGAACTTAACATGTAAAGCTTGTTTCTGCCTCTTGAGGGCAAGTGGATAAATAAACCAAAAAACAAACAAACAAAAGTTTATTACAGTAATACAGGTTTAATTGCATATATATATATATACATGTATATATACACATGTAAAATGCATATGTACTGGATAATAATCTTGGTTAATTGGGACAATTTAGAAATTAACAATAGTATTTTTTCAAGCCATCAACTTGTGGTCCTTGGTATTCAAGGTGCCTTTGTTTGTACTGTTCTACTAGCCAGCTGATGGAAATTAATTGTATTCATTTTGAATCTTAGGCAAACGGTCCCAGTTGATAACTATGATAAAAAACCATGAGGCCTCTGCATGCCAGTGACCATAATGAACAACCCCTACAGATGAATAATTAAAACCAAAGAGAAACATGGAATGCATGCTGTTGCACCGTCTGCAATCCTTTGATTAAATCTGATGAGACATGATCTTTTGATAAGACGTGCTCAGACGTGAGATATTGATGTGCTTTGTTTCTTAAGGATTTTGAATGAGATGAAGACAGTCCAGAGCCTCCTGCCACCAAACAGCACAGCACAGGCCTACGTTTCTGTGTTCATTAACATCACTCACTTCATCTTGGAGTCTGGCCAAGGCAAGTCAGCTTCTCAGTGTCACTGTAGGTGGACATGTTGAATCCTGATGAACTCTGATGGAGTGCACTTCATTATTCATGCTTTGATGCCAGGCTGCCTAGGAGCCCCAAGTAGCACAATACTCTACTAAGTTTCATGTGGTGGATTATGTTTAAATGCTTGACACTAAAGTTGAAGTCCACTTTGTGAAAAAATATCTCTTGTGATTTCAGGCAACATGAGTCTTTGGGCAAGTTTTGAGAATGCATCAGTGGAAAATGTTACCATGATTATTCACCAGGTAAGTCTTGAAATGTGTGTATATTTTTGTTTTAGTTTGTTTTAACTCTTTAAATACCTTTAGTGTGAATTCATATGTGGAAAATTAAACATGCGTACAGTCTGGAAGTCAAACATTACATTACATGAAAGATAAAATGCTGATAAAACATCTCAATGACATCTCTGTGGCTACTGGAATGGCCCGGTCACGAACCACACCGTATATTATAGTGATAGGGTAGTGAAGTATTGTATCAGTAGTCATCACAGATAGACAAACAAAACAAAAAAACATGCTCTTATCATTTATCAAAGTTGTGTGCCCTTTACCCAGCATTCTTATCATATTTGGGCATAGGGCATGTACAACACAATCCTTGTAGTTTTCTGTAGGTTTTGCATTCAATCACATGAAAATGAATGTGTGAAAAATGTAACTTTAGTTATTTTTTGCTCTTTTTTTATGTCAGATGGTCAAACTGGTGAACAAACTTTTGCCACTTCTCATGGGAAGCCCAGACCTCCATAACACAATTTCTTCATCTGTGGAGGCCTTTGCTCACCTTTCCACATTCCTGCAGCAGGTGATTGCTGGCGAGGCAGATCAAAACATGTGGGACAAGTAAGTTTAATTGCCACTCGCAGCGGAATCAAAACAAACAAGCAATTAATTAATAATTACCTAATATAAATTCTGAATTTATTTATTTCATAATAAAGCCTGCTCTTAAGTTTCCTCTGAGATTGCTTTAAACCAAATGCCCTGTGTTTTTTCATAGACTTGAGAAGATGCTAGAAGCCCTTCTGTCACCCCTTGAGGGAACAGAGCTATGGTACAACATCTCAGCTGTTATCCCACTGATTGAAAAAAGCATAGAAAGTACAGTGAACAACATACAAGCACAGAATGGTAAGAACACTATGAAACAGCAAGGCTATTGACTTAAATTAGTGTTGCCAGGACAATGACTGTTCAGTGATCAAAAATTATCATTCATAGTAGAAGAGTAAGGTGGAACAAGACTCATATTGTATGTGCAGTACATGTCAAGTAAGAGACACAAATAGCACCAGTAGAGTTGGTTCGTTTTTTTTTTTCACAAATAAATAGTTGCTGTTCCAAACTTATGTAAGTAATTCTTTCAGTAAAGCCATTCATGTTGGTCAAACTGTCTGTCTTTTCTTCCTCTCAGAGATGATACTAAGCCTTCAGATGCCAGTGGTGACCCTGATGAGAGAAATTGCAATGTCTGTGAACACCAGTCATTTCAACTTGTCTGAGGTCACGGAAAGAATGCAGCTTGCCATTGAACGCACCTTGCAGGCGGCTCAGCAGGTTAGACTGCCACTATTTTCTCAGGGATTGTACTTGCACATACCGTCACTGTGTTAAATTGTTGTCACAGTCAGTCGCCCGAGCTGTTTCTGGACATGTTTGCGTGTGTATGTGTTCGAGAGAGAGCGCCTACATTGTTACAGAACTCTTCATGCATTACAACAATTAACAAAACGTATCTTTCATCTTGGCGTCACAGCTAATTTACTGATAGTAGCTGTTTCAAGAGCACATGCAGTGTTGCTCCATGTAGGTGTAAACTCTATCTGTTCCACCTGCCTGCATAGGCATGTGCATGGTTATTTACCCTTCAAACAACTTTTGACATATGACATTCTCATACCAGGACATGAATCACATGTGGGAATGACTTGGCTTGTTAGGGTCATTGCTATGTACCTCTGTCAGTGGTAAGATTTAGTGATACTAATAGAATGCCATCTGATGTACAATATTGACGCATCACAGATCATTATTAGTTTGTATGTTGGCATGCAAAACAAACAAACAAACACAATAGAAAGGAGGTGCTTCTGATGTTTTGTCCACCCACAGATTCATGTTCGTGCAATAAAATGTCACACAAAAGATTGATTTACAAATTAATATAAAGTTAAATCATGCCCTCTGACACAGTGTCAAAAATATTAATTCAAATTAACACATTACATCTTCTAACAACTTTATTTAATTTGTTACAAAAAGTGAAGGGTAAAAACAACACATTCCTCCCTGTAAAATCACAACGTGTTGCCAAAGCTGACCAGCTGCTGGCTGTAGTTTATTTACTCTACAAATGGGCACGTTTGCTGAAATGTCTATACTATTCCATTAAATTTATCATTATTGCTCATTTAGTTTACTTCAGTCTTCTATGCTGTACAAAATGTGCTATTACATTCCCAGTTGCTCTCGTGTTCATTGTTTAACGATATTATCGGGCCTTAGAACATATTTTTCTGATGCGTCGATATCATTATCAGCCTACGAAAGCCAGTATCAGATGGGCTCTAATCCATGCCATTCGGAAAGTATACTTACTATTAAAGTGTTGTCTTGTGTATACTTTTGAGGGAGACTCTATAGCTAACCCAGTTTATGTACACATACATTGTGTGTGCATATGGAGTATGTGTGGGTGTATACCTGGTGTGTCAGTCTGTGTGAAATGATGATACCTGTGTGAGATCTCTGCCCTTTTCTCTGCTTTCCGTAAAATTGCAAGAACAAAGAGATCATGATATTTTCCTCCTGCCACTGGCTTTTGTTTCCCGGACACTTTGTTCTGTGTCCATGTCTGTCTTGCATCTGAACTGGTTTTCTCTGAACAATGCATGTGAAACACAATGACATGTTTGTCTTTTCGTTGACATTTTTCCCTCCAGGCTAATGCCACATTGGAGTGCAGTGAAGCTCTCAAAGCATGGGAGCCAGTAGGGGAGGCAGCAGGGTTAAGCCCTGCCACCATGGCTATGTGGTGTAACATCAGTCTGCAGCCTGTTTTAGAGGCCTATGCTGCATCCCAGACTGTCTACTCCAACCTGAACATGAGTGTGAGTGGAGGCGTGCTAAATTGAATAGGAAATTGCAAAGGAACTAATTTCATAGGAGGATATTACATTTTGAATTTGTTTGTCAGACTGGACTAAAATATTAAAATGTGTGCCAAAAATACAATATTTATTCAAGTACATTTAACAGTTTCACCACTTGGTGGCAGTGTTGACACACAGAGATAGCTGCCAATTGTTAACAGTCCATTTCTTGCTTTGTGTTGTCTGTACAGCACATGGGTGTAAGACCAATGAATGTGAGTGCAACAGCTGCCGTGATTGTCAAGAACATACAGTTACTCTACCAAGGCAATGTTAACGCAACACGTGTGACGGAGCAGCTCATCATGACTCTCTGCAGCCAGTTCTCTATGCTGGCAGGCCAGCCTCTGAGCCTAGAGGCACAGTCTTACTGGTTGGAGCATCTCCAGGAGATGCAGTTACAAAACAGGTGACTATTTACAGCTAAAATCAGATTATGTCATTACTGACATGATGCTCCAAAATCGCATAATGAGAAACCCATCATACTGCACTTCCTGTTTCTTTCAGCAACAGATGCCTCTGTAGATCAGACAGAACAGGCTACAGTGCAGCCGTAAAATATGAGGACAGTGTGGTGCAGTCATAAAATGCAGTGCAGCCACTAAACAAAACCCACTGAACATGATAGTCTGATCATATTTAATAGTATTTTATTTGATTGTGGAAATGTTCCCTACATTTCCATTGAATTCAGAGCCAGTTGTATTTCTATACAGACCCATAGATACAGACTCATCTGTATATGATTTGCTGAAACATTTGTTGCTACAACATTATCCACAATGCACCAGTCAAGCCAATTTGATTTATACATGATTACATAACGAATTGGAGTGATCACATTTGCATTCAACTTGATTAATTTAATGCGGGTCTGGCTGAAAACAGTGAGGCCTGCGCAGATAGTGGCTTTACCATGATTCAGCTAACTGAGACATCCTCTTAAAATTGATTTCCCTTTATGCGCCAGCTGCAATAATGAGCCGGGCATGGTGATAAGGATCACATTCTGCATATTGTAGGGAATCAATCAGGTCTGACTACATGAGTTATAGATCATTGATCACAGTGGAAAGACTCCACAGTCTATTTTGAGGATGAAATGAGAAAACTGTGTTAATAAGTATAAAGCATGATGATGAAGAAACATTACTTCTGGCCAAATATGAGAAATTGGAGCTCTATGGAATCATTGTATTGAGGAAATGTAAAAAATGGTTTGCATGAAAGAAGTTGGTGAGAATTAGTCCTAAGTCCATCGTGTATGGAAATCTCAAATTTTTCTATTTTTATATGAGGCTACATCTGAAGAATGAACTTGACCTGACATTCAGTGAATTTCTCCCCTCTACAGCTTGTCTTCCATCAAAATGCTCACAGATGAGCTGCGTAAGGTGGCCCCGTTCCTCCAGCCTTACATTGGAGCTATGGAGAAAGCACTGTACCACATGATGAGCAACAGTCATCTTATTTCAAACAGCAGCTCATGCCAAGACCTCCTCAAACAGGTAGCAATGATCTTTCTCACCTCTGCGAACATCACCTCAGAAGACATCTTCTCCATAAATTATGGAAATTTTTCTGGACTCGATGAGGCATCTCTTACTGGCTTGATGAGACAGGCTGTCAAACTGATGACTGAACTGAAAATATTTGGTGATGAGCCTATGGTTTACCAAGCCTTGGAGCAATTCCTGACATCCAACGGCACAAGCTTGATTGTCCAGAAGGTGGCCAATATGTCTGCATGGTTGGCCTCCACTCAAGCGTCTGGACTAGATCTGCTGACCCAGGTTCTTCCCAAAATGTATGACATCCTGAAGTCCTTCTTGTCTGTCCTGAGCCAGATGAGTATGGACATGCCAGCAAACACGCAGCTGTTTGAAGACCTAGCTGGAAACATAATTGCAATGCTCAGGCAGTTGGTGAGCACCAGTGGTCTTCTGCTGCCCATGCACCAACAGCAGGTCATGTTTCAGCCAGAAATGATGGGCGGTAGCCATGCGATCAGGGTCCGACACAGACGCGAGGCCCCGTTGATGCCAACAAGGGACCCGATGGATGACTTCATAGACCTGTTCTACATCGACTACCCTGCCATGTTCAAAGCCATCTCTGGCCTTCCTACCGAAGGAGAAATCATGGAGACAGTCCACATGTTCTTTGCCAATCCTGACCTGAGTGTTGTGTTGAAGGGAGCTACGAGTGAGATGCCGTGGGGCCTGAATGCCTCTCGTGAAGAGACCATTAATGCTGCCCTTGGGGTGCTCTCCTTTCTCACTCTACCCAGCGCATTCCAGATGTAAGTATTATTTGCACTGGGCCAAATACAGCTTTAGGAATCAGGGAAAAAAAGAAAACATTTTTTCCCGATTTGTTTTGTGTGAACTCAGTATCTAGCTGAAGATCTAAATTTGCCCTAGGATCCAGAAATAACTGCTTGTTATCAGGCTCTTTTGCCTGATTTTTCACCATTATGTTGTCCCCATTGGTCCTTGTATGATAAACAGTCCTTGTTCAATCTTCCCCAGGTCATCAATGGATCTCCTGGTGAATGCTGCTGATATGCTTCCTGATGGCTTTCCATTCTCCTCTGTGCTTAGAAATATCAGCAGAGTTCTGGCCAATGAGTCTCAAGGTAACATTACAGTTCAGATCTACTGTCTCTCTGACTCAGGACATTTGGTCGCTTCTTCGGCCAAGGACAGCTTTATAATGAGAAATGTGCACTCATTAGTTAAATGGAGAATCCCCAAATGAATGATGCGTTATCCTTTCAGTTTCTCCGAATTAACTTTACCTACTGACTCCGCAGTGAATTCCCTCCCACTCATGCATGGCCTAATTGTCACTGTGCTGTAGAGTTCACACTGATGCTGCAGCTTGTGTTTACATACCAGCTGTGACAGTATGTATCTATAAGCACTGTATGCCAGCCTGCGCCATTAAACAGTCACACAGCTTGGAACAGTGCCACCTTTTTCTCTGACCTTCACAGCTATTGTGAGACCATGGGAAGACGATAAAACGTTTTGTTAATGCTGTTGTTATTGTATACATGATTATAGTGTGGCATAATTCATTCCGAAGATATGAGGAATAAGACTTCACACCAGCTTAGCTTGAGCTCCCAAAGAGCCCAAGGCCATATGGCCCTTCTCCAGCAGAAAGCCACTCAGCACCTTTTTAAATCTCATTAGCAAAGTAGAATTCAATCACTTATCCTGTCCGCCCTCGCTAAACGTCTCCCCTCGCACTCACACAAGTGGACATCTATGACCTCCATTTGATTGGCGCCTGTGCTTGTGTGATAATGTCTTTAGTGCATAGAATCACTCTGTAAGCAGCAGTAGCTTCACTTCTCCGCAAACATGCTCATACACACACACACACGCAGAATGAACTGTTGTAATTGCAAAGACCTCTAGGTGTTGAACACCCTGAAATTAAACATCACCATTGTCTAATTTTGGCCTAATTAAATATTCTGTCATCACATCTTGCTACCTGAGGTGCTGCCTTTCTTGGGGCTTGTCAGATGTGTTTTAATGCACGACAGCATCTAGTACTGCTGGCCCTTCTGGCCCCAACAGTCCCGCACTGGGCTTCACTTTAAGCACATCATTTGCTGCTCGCTGCCTGACGACGCTGCCCTGTAATGGTGTGAGTCGTAATGAAGCCCAGTGGGATGTCATGTTATTCCTTCACCTTACAGACCTTATTGCCCTCTTTTTCCTTTCTTGTCCTATCTTTCTGTCTAACTCCAATAACCTCTCTCACCCTCATTTTTTTTCTTTCTCCTTTGCCCTCTCCCTTCCTTCACAGAGAACCTGATCCTCATGCAGCAGACCTTGCAAACAGTCACTGAGCTCGTCCAAATTGGCGTGACAGACCCGCAGTTCACAGAGCAACTTGGCCACCTGAGATCCCAGGTCTCTGCATTAACCCTGCCACTTTTACGTATTTATCATTCATCAAAATGGGAAAAAAGATTTGACTTCAGAATGTATGAAAACACTGAAGATTTTTAATTTAATACAATTTAAATCATTTTGATATTTCAGAGCTTACAGCTACAACATAACACTAATGTTACCCTGGCTTAGACCCACCCACAAATATGATAAAAGTATCCAATGTTATTAGGGTGGTCGTGTTGACTTGTGGTTTAAAAAGGGATGATCCGCTGATTGGATTTTGGTTACAGTTTGAAAAAAATTGTTTTTTGTAGGCTGACAGTGAGGCTGGTTTGGTATTATTTGGTGTTTGTGCCAAAAAAATAAGAAATCATCAAAGTATTCAATGTTTTGCTCAGACCCGAAAGCGAAAGTCTGGAAGTCAGAGTCATCGACAGAAAAACTTTTCAGAGAAACCATCATGATCAAATTCTTTAGTTGGAGTGGAGTTCTTTGAAGCAGTGAGACAGATTTATTTTTTATTTTTTGCAGTCTTTAACCCCAAATGTAATGTCCTAAAATGAACAATCAAGTAAAAATATTTCTATGCCACAGTAGGTTGCAATTTATGACTAACCAACCAATCTTTGCTTCAAATGTGGGATCACATGGTGCTTATGTGACTTACATTTGTTATAGGTGTGCGCCTTGGAGAATACAGAGTCTGTGCATCTGTTGATGCGGTACCTCTCCATCGAGCCTGGTCAGCTGTGTCACACTTTCCTGCCCAGCCTGCAGATCCTGGTTGAGAGTCTGATGATGAACACAACCGCTCTGACCGATGCCGTCTTCCAGACCTTCATCGGAAATCCTAGCACCTACAATGTCCACGCAAACTGGTATTGGCATTGTCTTCATCCGTCTTAGATGTGTTTTATTTGAAAGGCTTTCACAGCAGTTTGTTCACAGAAAGCTGCTTTCACCTTTGAGTGATTCTCAAACTCGGGGGCCCGGCCCCTGGGCTGGGCCATGGAGCCCCTGCAGGTAGGGCGTGGACGAACAGGGGAAAAATATGGAGTGCAATTAAGTTGAATGAATGTAATTTATGTAGGGAAAATAAATAAACAAGATTTCGCTAATGCTATTGTTTTGACCTTTTTTTCCCCTATAATTCAATCTTTTTTGTCAGTTGCTTCCCCTATTATTGTTAATTGTTAATAATTGTGGGGTGGGGCGGCATGAACTCTCTGAAGGGGGACAGTTTGAGAACCACTGGTTTAGATCTTTACCCCTCTTATCTCTTTGGTATAATTTGCTTAAAAGTACCAGAGAGTGGTCTGGGCTGGCACTTTATAGATCTCAATTAAAGTTACAGATTGCTGTTGTTTGGAGCCAGTAGATGAAGTTTCGATGTGTTGGTTTAATTGAATTTTCGTGGGTGTGTGTGTGATTGCAGGACCTCTGTGTTGAGTCGAGGTATGGGCTTTAACACCAGCATCCTGAGCCCTCTCAACATTAACATCACCTCCCCAGGTGAGACATTTTTCTGTATCATGACGTTTCAGTATTTCAGTATCAGCATGATGGAATACAGCATGATATTGGGGAGGGGAATTATGAATTAATTATCAATATAGAAAAGGGAAGTCTATGTACAGATGAATCAAAACTGAATATTTATCAATTAGTTTCCTAAATGGATATGTATATACTGTATGTACCATACTTTTCATGTGTCGATGTAGTTTTATTGTGAAAATTCTTATTTAAGGCTTTGGTCACGTTTTGTTTTTTATCAAAATCTTTTTGAGGTTTTGCAGGAGATAACAAATGCACAGTGCCGTTCTGTCATTAAGAGAAATGAGAGTAGGATCATGTAATAATAATATATAATAACAGCAGCTGGCATCAGTGCTGACATGTAAACAAAACACCAATGCACATAAAATATATGTATCTATACCAACACTGAAACAATCCCTCCCCAGTCACTGCCAGCAAGCTTTAAACACTGATGTCTAGCTGCCACACCGAGGATTTGCAGTGTGTGAGTGAATAGTGTGCAGGGTAGTGAAGCTGCATTTAATAATCAAGCATTTACATGGTCTGGTGTGTATTTTAAAAAGGATATGGTCACTTTTGTATTACAAGAGTGCTGCCTGGTGTGCAATGACTAGAAAGAAAGCAGATTACAAACCTTGTTTCCATAACAACCGACTGCTCAGTTCATCTCACCTGTTACTCACTTGTGTTACCACTTTGTTTGTTTGTTGATTATCTAACAATAATAACTTATTACAGCCGCCTATTTCTCCAATGTCACTTTATCCAAGATTGTTGCTCTGGTAAACATTGTCAGTGTCACATTGTCTGCTTCATTGTGACCGGCTGGCTGAGAAAACATGTCATTGAGTGCTGAATACCCTCAGCAGCCAGATGTAGCTCTTTCTAAACAGCAGTTTCTGTAATAAAACAGGTAGTACCAGTTGTCAAATAGAAAAAGGAAACCTACATGTGCACACATTCTAGGCAGCTGTAGTAGCCATTCTATGGTTGGGAGTGCAATTGTTATACCGTACTAAATTATGAATTATAAAACATTATGAATCTAGAAATACACTTACATCACTTTACTCCCCAGGAGCGGTGACGGTCGGTGAGATGCTGAGAAATGAAACCGCCTTTATTCTGGATGTTCAGCAACACATGGATTTTGATCCAATAGCTCTGTACCTGCTGATGGAAACAACTCTACCAAACAATAATTTAGAGGTGAGCCCGGTGCATCCTCATTATGCATCCACATACAGTACATACTGCAAGTGTGAAAGCAAACATTCAGTCACGTCTTTAGTGAACCTGAAGACAGATTGCTCAGATTGTGCAACCGTGCAGAGCAATCATGTTCCTAAATTACTCAGCCAACACTGTGTAACAAGGTCCATGTTTTCACATCTGATGGTTGCCAGATCTGCTAGGCTGTCAGGTTCAGCAGGCCCATTGTGGTCTCTTTCAGATGAAGCACTATACTTCTGCAGCCTAAAAACTGTGCCAGATCTCCCCTTTTTCAAATTAGCATATTATGTAGACTTGCATCATTGTATTGTTTTTGTCATGAGGCTTATGTAGCCTATGCACCTTGCTTAAGGGTGGTGCTACATGGTGCAACTTACAGTAAATGTAACTTATTCTACTTTGATTGGGGAGAGCCCGGTAACCTTCAGCTAATGGCACAGAAGGTGCGCTTTGTAAAGCAAGCTTGTTCTATTTAATACAGTATCAACCAGGCTAAAAAAAGAATTAAACTGTTGACTTTACAGTACAATGGATTCTGAATTACAGGCCTAATCAAAATCACTCAGTGGCTGGCCACTCTCCATGGACCATTTCTCTAGAGCAGACATGATTTAGTAGAATAAAAGGCTGTCATCTGGAAGTCTTTGCTAGTACACTGCAGATTATGAAGCAAGTGCAGAGAAAATCACTTTAATTGAGTTTGTCAGCTGGAGGCACCACATTACTGTCTGCACACTACACAGGTGAGTAAAATAACAACACTAAATGGGGTTGTAGCTGACCTGTGTGTCCTTTGAATTGGAACAAACACATTTCCATGATTGCCAGTTTGAAGAACAGTTAGTATCTGGTTGTCCTTTCACTGTTTTACCACTCAGAATTGTCTCGATATGCATGTTTGATTACCCACAATTCTTGCGTACAGAGAGGTAAAACTGACCCATTTTTACTAAATGGAGGAGAACTTACACCCACCAGGTTGCAAATTGCCACACTACTGCAGGGATTTGGAAGCCTGTTTACCACATAAAGACTACCATGGAAATAGGAATCTGGTATCACTGATGTGAATGCACTATGAGAGCAAGGGCCCATTTTTATAGCTGTGTGTAGTTTTGTGCATGACATACCTTTTCCTGTGCTCCTGTTGCCAGATCCTGTCGTGGTTGGTCAACCTGCGTCAGTGCAACTCCACCGCACCCGTGAACATGAAAGAGGCAGACATGGTCATCTTAAAGGCCTTCTGCTCCCTGTCTGTTGAGCAGTGGTACAGCTTTTCCCTGCTGATGGCTCGTCATGTCAACATGGAAAAAGTCATCTACAGAGTAAGGCTGAGTCTTTTTGTCAGTACGAAAATAACATAGTTTACTTTCTTTAGTACTTAATTGCAATACTAAGTTGTCATTTTGTAGAGAATGTGTGAATTTGATGATTGCACATTGTTCTGTAGCGGCTGAAATGACAAAGAAATTGTTTCTGTTGGGCAGTCACGATATACTTTTGATGCCGCCGTCTGTTTGTTTGAGGAACATGTGAGACAGAGAGAATTGCTTTTGTGCAAGAAAATGTTTGTTCACTAGACAAAGCTCTCTCTGTCATACATTTTAAAAAATATATATTTCATATTGCAACTGATGTTTTTCTATTTGATCTAAGACAGCAAACACTGTCCATCCCAAAAAAACCCAAGTGGTGTCCATATTTATCAAGGTATAGAACAGTTCCAGTTAAAGGGGTTACTTCAATAGATCTGTTTTCTATTTCAAGTGCAACATTTTCTCTGTTTAACTGTAAAAATATCAATTTTCATTATTTTCATTCTGGATTTAATTTAATATGCTGTCCTAATTTGTAGTTTTGACTTGATTTTTGATTCTAATCAAAATTCCTTCACTTATACGTGTACATAACTCCGCAACAGGGGAGCACTGCTCACTAATCCTATTTAATGATGACAAGTTAACTTGAAGAAATCCACTTGTTTGCAGTGACGGTTGTTCTGCAGTTCAAACTCTTAAATAGCTGCGTCCGGTTCATGCATTTATTCTTTACTTTACACTTTTCCCTACTGGACCTCTGGAAGGCTGTTAAACTAAATATAAATTCAATGCAACAAATACTGATTGGTTGATTCTCAGCTGTATTTTAAACTGCTCTCATGGAGGGATCAAGGGACGAACTGAAAGCATTTCTGGTAGTGATGAACCCACATAAAATGAGTTTCTGTCAGCTTTATGGAACTTTCTAACCTGTTATAGATCATTGTTTCATTTTGATGGCCCACAACTTTACTGTTTTAGTTCATTTTAATACTCTCATAAGCACAGTTTACAGACGTAACAGGGAGTTTGCAGCTCTCAAAAGTCCACTGTGCACTACCAGCAGATAGACGTAGTTAGCAACTAGCTGGTGTACATATTATTTCCCTCACGAGTTAAAAGGAGAGTGAATATTGGACTCACATCCATCAGGAGGCCAGAAACAAAATTCCAAAATTCCAAACTGCAGATATCGGTGGCAGTGCTACTGTGTTGACAATACATCTTCAGTTTCTTCGTTGAATTTTATCGGAGCAACGTTGCCTGTACATGTGGCTGCACACTGCAAGAATTGATAAAAATAAGACTTCAGACAAATCAGACAATTTGACAAATAAAGATTGGTTACGAATGGTGAACAATAGCACTGATTAAATATCAGTTAATACTTGCTTTTCTTTATCGTGTTCCCTCCACTGAGACAGTCAGATTATTTCAATGTATGATGAGAGAAACCATAAAGTAATGACAAGGACAGAGAGGAAAAGGTCACCAATGTTGCAATATGATGAAGAGAGAAGTATGAAAGTGTGACTTTGTGAGGGTGTGAAACTTATAGGATATGGTCCTAGCAGAGCATTTTTCATTTTGAGGATAGGCTTTTTCTATTTAATCACTTTTCATTCAAATGAGTTTTAGTTTGACAGAGCACTTTGCTGCTGTCTTCCACAACATGCAACTCATCAGGCTTTATAAAAGGATCTACAAAAAAAAAAACAGCAATAGAAATATGTTTGTATGTTGATCTTCTACTTTCAGATGGTGTTGTCTGAAGAAATGCAGGGCGTGGTGGGAGTTATGCTTCAGATGGCTGAAGTTATAACAGACATGATGAACAAGATTTCCCCTGCCATCAGTCAACTGCAGAGCTACCTGCTCTCCATCGAAGACCTCAACCTGGTGGCCGACAACGAATTTAGCCAAGTGTGTACCCTTTACTACTTGTACATTGCTACACCCACAATGTTCTCGTGTGCGTTTCTATGTTCTATTTTGCCAAAAACAAGGATGCAAATATTTTGGTGCTCCAGAAATAGTCTCAAGCTCCGTTTTTCCCCCCCAGATGACCAGAGGACAGAGGAGCACCATCTCTACTAAAGCCACGTTCGTCACCCTCTCTCGAGCGTTGTGCAGTAATGGTATCCTGGCTCTGTTTGGAATCTCCAAACTCCCCGTCGCGTCCGAGTCAAACCCCTCATTCTCAGATAACCAGCGGAGGGAGGAGATGATTGAGAGATTCAAGATTCCGCGAAATGCCAGTATGTAGGGAAGGAGGACAGATTTGGGGTTTTTGGACACTGAATTTTAAAGTCATTAAGCAAAACTAAGCATTAAGAGACTGACATATGTTTTCCTGAATTTGGTCTTTTAGTGGGATTTGCAACAGGCTTATTCTTTAAACTTTTGTTTCCTTGTATAGCTCCCTTCTGTATGAACATGTACCTGGACATGGTCAATACCACAGGAGGAGCCATCGCCTGGGCCTTCCTCAAACCAATGCTGATGGGACACATCCTGTACACCCCTGACACCCCCGTCACTAGGGCCATAATGGAGAAGGTATACAGTACATATCGTATAACTTAACACATGCACAAGTTACCTCCTCTGCCCTTTAATCCACTCACTCTGCAGCTGATATTCACTCTGAAAGAAAAAATATGTTGTTTTTTTTGTTTTTTGGGGGGGGGGGGTTTATATATGGACATAAAGTGCTACATATGCGACCAACTATATTACACAGGTTACCTGGAAAACCTTGTTAAACTATTTACTCACCTGTCTCCAGTATATGAAAACAATTGTGATTGCCCTTGTGTGAGGGCATCTCCACTTTCTTTTCTTTTCCTTTGTTTTTCAGTTGAAACGCCTCACAGTCAGCATGTATGGGGATTTAGCACCTTCATGACCTTTATAAACTTTATGTTCTAAATCCTCCAAAATGCCTCACCTCTTTCAGTAGTTTTTTGTCAGTGCTGTTTCTAGCTTTTCTAGGCTATAGTTACCTCTTATGTCTTCGTTCACCCCCCAATGGCTTAGAAATGCTAGGTTTTGGAGAATATGGATATTTGTATGCACCACTGTCTTTTACTTAGGCTCTATTTTGTGCAAGCTTGACTTTGTTTTAGTATACTGCTGCCTTCACAGGTTTAAACAGCCACACACACACACACACACACACACACACACACACACACACACACACACACAGACACAGACACAGACACAAACACATACACAGCAGATTATGAAATCTTGCTGATACCCAGCCATTTCACATGTTCTCGTCCTTGTCCTAACCTTGCCCAGGCCAACACCACCTTGCAGGAGTTTGCAAATCTGAGGAAGTACTCAAAAGACTGGATTGACTCCTCCAACTACATCATGGAGTCCGCTGTAATACTCAGCCACACTTTACCAATGCTGCAGGTACATAAACTCAGAACTGCCTCCTGTATATCTTACTTTTTTAGCCAGCTCACTGTTGTATGAAAGTCTAGAGATAAACTTTGCAGTGGTCCTCGACGAGTTTCAGCGCCTGAATCTTGATGTTGTGCGTCATGTCTTCCACTCCCTCTCCCCTCTTGTCAGAATTCCCTCGGCAATTCCTTTGTGAAGAATTTCATTGAGATGCAGACAGACATCAATGTTGGCAGAATGAAGGAGACGCTCAGCAACTTCTGTGAGTGAGCATTGGAAGGTCTTACTTTTGTAAGCTGCAGATAGCAGGCTTACGTTTACATTCCTCCCTCTCTTCTTGTCTGTAAAATATCCACACAATCAGAAAATGGGACTGCTCCTTCGGTTCATAGGAAATGTTACACTCATTTCAACATGATTTTCTTAAAGCTTCTCTCCTTGATGAGATTATACATGTCAGTCATGTCAAAGTCAGACCCGGCAAGCTCTAACTTTGACATACAGGTACTTAATTAGATTACCTTGTATTGTCAGACCACATTTCTACCCTAGTTAAGATGTAAGATAACAGGAACAGTCACAACAAACATCAATATAGATTTACAGCAATCAAAACTGAAATTTAATTTGCCACTGTTCATTAATTTCTTTCTTTCTTTTTCTAAAGCTAACATGACAGTGATGCTGGAGAAGAACAAACACATACTGAACCAGATCACCACCTTGTCCACCCTGATGGTGGACCTCTCCTCCTGTATCAAGTTTGACCGTTACCGTGGCTACGACTCTGCCGAGCAGCTCAACACTGTAGCTCAGGAACTTGCCAAAAATCGCGATCTCTATGCAAGTGAGTAGATATTGGGTATAATGGACAATCTTTATGTAAAAATAGAGCAGACTCACTACAGGAACTGCAATGGTTTCTAATCTGCTTGAATTGAGGTTCATTTTGATTGGTTTTCCATTTCTTGACAACTGAATCATGCACACTGTAATACAACTATTTGAAAAAGATTCATAGTATTGATTAATCTTCCCTCTACTGGGGATTTCCCATTAGGATTGTCCAGATAACAGAGGACTACAGCCCAGTTCTACAAATACCCATGTTGTTAGTTTGCCTTTCACTGTGCAGTAATGCACTACTGGACCTGTGTCTGTGTTAGTTTGTGGATAAGATAAGAGCAACGGGTCCTCCCTGTTGATAATCAGCTGAATTGAGGACACTTTGGAGAGATCTGACTCAGTGCAACAGTATCTAGGACAAGGAACTTAGACAGAGTTTATCTGATCTTTAAATGTTGCCCAGTACAAACTGTATGCAGTGAGATAGTGCAATCTGTCTTTAAGGTGTCATCTTCAAGCTTCCCAAAGATGAGGACTCCTCCAAGAAGCGCAAGGCCAGGTCTTCATCCTCCTCCTCCTCCTCCTCCTCCTCCACCACATCCTCCACATCCTCCCTGCCTCCCAAAGTCAGCTACACTATCCGCATGCATATGGACAATGTCATGCGCACTGACAGAGTCCGGGACCCCTATTTCGTGAAGGACACTCACATCTTGGCCCGGCAGACCATGCGCTACAACCGAGGCTTTGTCTACCTCCAGGAAAACATTGATCGCGCTATCATTGAGACCCAGACCGGGCAGAGAGTCTCAGAGCCGGCCGTCCAGCTGCAGCCCTTCCCTTATCCGTGCCATCTCCGTGATGAGTGAGTCCCCCAAATACATAGATGCTCACTGGCATACACACACATACGTGCAAAAAAAGCACATACAGCTACAGCATGAACATACTTCCCTATGAATGCATGCATGGAAACATGAAAAGATACACAGGGTCCCCGAGCGGATGTACAGGCACTGATGTGGAATAATGCATGCTCTCTCATTATTCATTTGCCACTTGGGTTCATTCACAGGAACGTTTCACATCATAATTGGCTCCACACCATGTCAATGAATATTCACCATTGTTGTGCTTTCATTTTTGAGAAACCACACACGCACACGCTCAGACACCCTTCAGGCCTTTAATATCCATCCATGAAGAACACCACTCATGTCTGTAGTATATATCTAGTCCAACATGGGTTTGGAATTAACGTGTGCATCGAAAACACAACACTATGTCCGATAAATCATGCTCGAATGTAATGCCTATGTTTGCGCTTGCCCTCGAGTGTGACTTAAGACAGTGCTGATATCTCATCTAAGAAACACCAGCGGGCCACTGTGTTTGGCTGGCTGCCTTCTGACCAACTGTAAGATATGATGATCCTCGCCTCTCTGTCATTCTGATTTATTACACAACTCAGTTTCTGACACGATAGCTGTATAATATGGATGCGTGGTATTAAAAATTCCAAGCACTAAATTCCCATGTATCAGGGCCCCAGATATGATTAAGTTAAAAAATAATAATAATAAAATAGAGAAACATTTATTTTTTGAAAATAACACGAGGATAAGAACATGGCTGTCAAAAGTCCCCAAACCCTCCTTCAACATCGCTCTTCCTCTCTGCATCGCGCTGTCTCTCTCTGTCAAGCCAGTGACTGAGTGATAGGCCTTTTCATCTCCTGTTGTTGACAGTGATTGGATGTTAGGTTTTCTAGAAATTTGACTGACAATTGGCATCTCTGTATTCCCCAGATACCTGGAGGCCATCTCTTTTGTCTTCCCACTCATGCTGATGATAGCCTGGGTGCTGTTCGTGGCTGATTTTGTGAAGAAACTGGTGCATGAGAGAGAACTGAGGCTGCACGAGGTAAAGTTGATCCAAGCTGCCACTGTATTCTTGCATCGAACGCAGGCTTTTGGGTTAGGTGGGTCCACTGGTTGTGTTAATCACTCATTGAAAAAACACAAATTATTTCTGAAGCACAGTTAACAGTGTGAAAAGCAATACTTTTCTCTCAGACACATGAGCACAGCCTCACTTCCAGACTTTCTGGCATTCAGTTTCACATCTTTTCACTGCTGTAAACATTCACAGGCACTGGTGGCAAGAAAGCACAAAAACTGTCTTTGTTTTTACTAACATTTCAGTGTTTTCACATCCTTTTTTTTTCTTCCTTGTTTCACAGTACATGAAGATGATGGGAGTCAATCCGCTCAGCCACTTCTTCGCCTGGTTCCTGGAGTGTGCCGCCTACCTGGTGCTGACCATCTTCATCCTCACTCTGGTGCTGAAGTACGGCAGAATCTTGCCCAGCAGTGACGGCTTCCTCCTTTTCTTGTACCTCTGTGACTACGGTTTAAGCATCCTGGCCTTCAGTTACCTGATCAGCTCCTTCTTTGACAAGACCTACATCGCCGGCCTGAGTGGCAGCCTCCTTTACATCCTCTGCTTCTTCCCTTTCATCGTGGTCATGGCCCTGGAGACAAATCTCACCTTTTCCCAGAAGAGCGCTCTGGTGAGGAACGTCTGAACCTCCTGTATCATTAGTTATGTATATTAAATTCCTGTGACATGTGTAATAACTTAAAACACCAAATAATTCAATTTGCCCTGGATTAAATGAAGAAATAAGGAATGTAGAAGGGGAAATGATGTCATTTCACTTCATTCCAGAATGTTATTTACTCTATCCATCTTAGAAAACAATTTTACTGATATTATGATTCAAACTATATTAGCACAGCTGCACAAATGCCAGTTCTGTTATGAGTATGTCTGGATAAACAGTGGCTTTTGCCCTCAGTTGTTTTCCATTATGAGGCTTTATTGTTATTTTTCATTCAACATGAAATCAGTGCACACATCTAAAGCCTTATTTGCCTTCAACAAAGTTCCTCATATCATGTCACGAAAAACTTTTGAAATATATCACTTTATACTCCACAGAGCTGTCAAGAGTAAAGATGAGTGGAATTATAGAAAGGCATTGTGGAAAAAAAAAAAGATATCTTTTTTGATATTCTTTTTTCTTTGCTGCTGCTGTTTCTATATCCTGTCTAATTTGCCTCTCACTTTCCAACAGAGCGTGTTTTCCCCGACCTGTTTCAGTTACGCCAGTCAATATATCTCTCGCTACGAGTCTCAAGGAGAAGGTATGAGCATGTAAACGTCTGACTACCATCAAACAAGCCAACAGAGTCAGTGGAAGGCAACATAAAACTCTGTTTTCTTCTTTAGGGATTCACTGGAGCAACTCATACACCTCACCCATTGCTGGTGACACAGCCTCATTCGGTTGGCTCTGCTGGCTGATGCTCATCGACTCCGTCCTCTACTTCATCATTGGGGCTTACATCCGCATGGTCTTCCCAGGTAAACACTAAAAATCAAAGAAACCTTTGAAAATGTGAGCAAAGGGATCTTATATCAAGGAGTCCTGATGCGAAGAATTCATCAATGATTTAATAAGCCTTTGACTGATATTATTTTACATTCATGGTGATTTTTCTTTGTACTCTCATAGTGGCAATAATATCTTAAAATGTTACGTGAAGTGTATATTGCTCAACGACTAGTTGAAACAAATGCAGCAGTTAATGAGCAGTGTCTGCTTCTTTTTTTACCTATTAGGAAAATATGGCATCCCAGCTCCATGGTACTTTCCCTTCAAAGCCTCCTTCTGGGCCGACCTGTGCTGTTGCATTAAGTCAAAGAGTGAGGTGGGCAGAGGACTCCTCTTCACCAACATCATGCAGGGAAACCAACCTGTCTTCAATGACGACAAGGGAAAAGGTACAGAAAAAAATGGCATTGTACTATCCTGCTGCAGATAACAATAAGTGATGCTGTGTCCTCTGGTGTGTGTTTTGAAGCAAGAACATGATGTCTTCCCTTTCACTGCCTGTCATTTTTTTTTTCTAACCCTGATGCCTCGCGACATTTATATTTCCCCCTCACTCTTCATTTAATTCCTGTCCCCTGTTAGTTTGATTTACAGGTTGCCTTTGTCTCCATGTTTCTCTCAGGCCAGAGCACTCTTTCCTCCCAGGATGGTGAGGATTTCTCAGCGCTCCCTGTGGGCGTTGCCCTCCATGGTCTCGGCAAGATCTATGGTGATCGAGTAGCCATTGAAAACCTAAATGTTTCCTTCTACGAGGGCCATGTCACCTCATTGCTTGGTCACAATGGAGCTGGCAAGACCACCACCATGTATGTGTGGCACAATTTTTCCCAGTTTTCACTGTATCAGCATGTCTTAAGATGAATACAAATGCATTTCGACCATTCATACATTGTATGCTGTGTCATTTGAATTTAATTTGTGGATCCCTTTAATCATCTCAAAGGTTTGCTGCTGACAGGGAGATTGTTTTGTTCAAATCTGGCACAGCAAATGAACCGTGGTAGAGCTTAGCCTGATGGGGCTTCATCAACGGGAGCACTTACATTTACATTTTAAATGTGACTCATTTCGCTTATGCTCTTATTCAGAGCAACGCACAATAAGTGCAGTCGCAGAATAAGATTTAACAATGCTGAAAACAAGCAAAACCAAGAGGGAATTTCTTGTCCCATAATATTCCTGGAACCAACAAATAATTTAAGATGAAATCACTGGTGAAAAAGTACACAAAGATAGAAAATGGAACTAAAAAGAAAAGGCATTTTCAACCTTTTGTGTCTCAGGTAGCAAATATGAGCAAAAAAATAGAAAACCTGGCTCATAATAGAGTGTGTTTGATTTTTCTATTGTGAAACATGAAATAACCAAAAAACTCTGAGATGATCATAAATAATTCTACATGAGCTGTGAAGCCAGAATTAAATCTGGCAATGCAGTATTGTGCTTCATTTAATAAATGATGGTGCTCTGTGTTTAGGTCTCTCCTGACTGGCCTTTTCGCCCCATCCTCCGGCACAATAGAGGTGTACGGCAGAGACATGCAGACCAACATCGATGATGTTCGCAGAGAGCTGGGCGTCTGCATGCAATATGATGTCCTCTTTGACCACATGACCACCAAGGAGCACCTGCTGCTGTACGGCCAGATCAAGGCCCCGCACTGGTCACACAGAGAACTGCACGAGCAAGTCCGAACGTAAGTAATCAATCATCTAGTGGCAAAGAGAACATCCTCAGTATATCAAAATCACTGTGTCTTTCATATGATATCAGAGGTTGTACATGATGTGGTGGTGCCATTTTATCGGTCATGCTGACTTGCTTTACAACCTGATATCAAATAACGGTGTCCTTAGGTCAGTCGATGGCTAATTCTTCTAATAAAAAGGAAATATAGACAGTGAGCACTAACTAGTGCTCAACACCAAAGGTTACACAGGGGAAATAAAAAAAAAAAAACCAGTGCCAGTAATGGTCAGATATGGTCATCATCAATCAGATTTTATGGATATAATTGCTGTAATTCACAGGTATCTGTAGGCCTTGGTGCCAGAATTCTAATCCGTGGTAAGAACAAAATAATAGTTCATTTTAGCATCTCAAGAGCTGTGAAATGATTCAAGCTCACATTTTGCATAAGAATTGTAAAATATTTTATTTTATCACACTTTGTTCCTTTGCATCTTTTTTGGACAAGCTTATGGGAGCAAGTCTGAGGAAAATCATTTTTCATTCTGTGGCATCATTAAGCTGCAGGTTGAACCCCCAGTTGCATCATGAGACTATTTCTGGAGGCTTTCTGCATGACAAGAGAAGCAGTAATAAGGCTGAACCTACAGGCAAGGAACTGTACCTCTCCTCTGGTTCCTGCAGTGCAAAACGCCTGAGTAACTGATAGAACTGATGACTATAACTCAGAAACTGGGTTGTAATGCATAAAAAAAGTATGTTAACATGAGCTCTGTGTTAAATGCGTTTCATTGACTCCCCTACCAGAATCCTAGAGGAGACAGGCATGTACGCTCACAGACACAAGCGGGTGGGCACCCTGTCGGGGGGCATGAAGCGCAAGCTGTCAATCTCCATCGCCTTCATAGGGGGCTCTCGCTTGGTGGTTCTGGATGAACCCACCACAGGAGTCGATCCCTGCTCCAGGCGCAGCATCTGGGACATTGTTATCCAACATAAGAAGCGTGAGTGTCTCAGATACACGCACACACACACACAAACACACACGCAATGAACACTTATAAAAGCTTTCCTGTTAATTTGAGTTCACCAACCCGCCATTGAACCCCAAGCTACAGATACTTGACTGCTATTATTACTATTACCACAGACCATTACCGTTACCACTAATAATGATGATAATAATAGTGAGAAGAGCAGCAGGAAGAAATAGCAGCAAGAGAAAAAATGAACAGAACAAAACGAGAAAAGTACTCTCTCCTTTTATGTCATGCAGGATCCCGCAAGGCTTGATACTTGGCCCGATTTTATTCACTTTGTATCTGCCACCCCTTGGCCATATTATTTGCCACTTCAATACATTCTACCATCGTTACGCCGATGACTCCCAGTCGTATGTCTCGTTTATCCCTAAAAATTTTAACAATCCAGATTCCCTGCACTGCTGCCTTGCTGCTATCAAAGAGTAGCTTCCTCTAACGTCTTGCAACTGAATTCTGATAAAACTGAAGCTCTGGTAATTGGTCCTGATCATTTTTTTTTTTCAGTGCCACCCCCCACATTTGGACTACTGACAGCTAACTTAAAACATTCTAGAAAGAAATGGAGGAGTTCATATAAATCAGACATATTGCCACTGAAACTAGTTTTACCCAAAAACATAGCTGTGCAACTTATCCACACCCTCATTTCCTCTTCCCTTTTCTCCTATAAATCTTTTTTTATATGCTTTATATTCTCCTGTTGTGTTTTATTGTATTGTATTTTATGTGCACCTGTGTAGCACCTTGATTTTTAAAGTTACTTTAGAAATCAAGTTTACTTGCTTATGTAAAATATAGCCAGTATGTAACATTGAAATGGACAAATATTTTTTATTATTATCATAATAATCCTTGCACAAAAATACTAAAATGCACATTGCTGACACTCACATGGCACAGATGATACAAGCTCTTGCTGTGGTGTTTTCCACTGATGTCGTTATGAGAACAGTGAACCTGGAACCGGCCCTGTATGGCTTTCCCTTGCTCAGCTTCCTACTTTAAGTTTAGCATATAATTATTCTAAAATAAATCCAGAAGTACTTTTTCTTTAGGCTCTCTTAGGGGAGCGGCGGTAATGGCAGGGAGACTGCTAAATGTCATATAATTGTAGATGTAGAAAATATCCTGTGTAATTGGCCCTGTCTCAGATGTTAGTGAGAGTTTGGTGCCAGGGGAATGTATTTGAAAATAAACTTTCTGCATCGCTTGCTGGTTGTGCGCCTGTTACTCTGATGATGTGTGTGTGTGTATGACAGAGCTTGCATCGGGCTTTGTAATGCCTGGATTTTGGTTTGTTTATTTGGATGTGTGTAGTGTGCGCATGTTTGTGCGTCAGGATACACACACTTACGAGGCCAAAATCACTAGGAGAGGAGAATGAGAAAAATCCCAAATAATTTTGCCAAAGGACATCTAAATGTTGCTTCTGTGTTGTACTTTCTTTTTTCTTGAAGCCTTGAAACTCCTACTAAGCTTCATTAAATAGTTATTATTAAAAGCTAGGTATTAAACCTAATTTTACTGTGTACATTTCAAGGGATGATATAATAATGCACCTACAAATAACACAAATGTGTGTTTGGTCTGTGTGTCCTCTCAGAACGCACCATCATCCTGTCCACCCACCACCTGGATGAGGCCGAGGTGCTGAGTGACCGCATTGCCTTCCTGGAGAGAGGAGGGTTAAAATGCTGTGGGTCCCCCTTCCACCTGAAAGACAAGCTGGGTCAGGGCTACAAACTCACCCTCACCAAGAAGGTATCCATCCATGATGTTCTCCTAACAATGACACATCTTAGACAATGTGCAGCCATATGAAACATACCACAGTGCGTTATAATAGTAGAGCTGTCTTACTTGTGTGTAAATGAATTCTAGGTTTCGTCTCCCCGACATAAAGCAACAGTGTGAATTGTATCACATGTACTGAAAAACTGCTCGATGGACCAAATCCCTGCACATGCGATGCTGTGCTGACTGCTGCAAACTTTCTCATACATTTTTGTTCAGCTGTCTTCGCAGTGAAGCAAATGAAAAGAGGTTTTTTTTTTTTTTTTACCATGCCTGTTTGGTGGTGTTATATGCGAGTTAGATGTGTAGAGTTGGCAAAAAGATGCATCTGAGATCACACATTAAGTCCCTTCTTGATTATGCCGGCCATATATTTTGGTCAAACCCATGGTTTCCTCCAGTTACAGGATGTAACTGAAGAGTTTCTTACACCTGTTTCATGCTTCATGTTCTCTATGTACATCTATCTGAGGTATCTATGCTAGTGCTCCGTCATTTCAATAACCTCTCAGATAATGTGATGCCAGTTTCCTACATCTATCTCATCCTTAAAAGCAAAGTCAGATGACTTTGGACAACGCTTTCATGAAAAGCTGTGACAACATTCTATGATGAAGGGTCCTTCTTCCAAATGTGGATAATCCTAGTGAACGTCTTTTACTCAGTATACCATGAGAGTCAGTCGTAGATGATGTTCGCAGGGGAAGAATTGTGGCGCACACAAAAAACAGAATCACAAGAGTAACGTAGATGTCATGTCATTATCTATTCCTATTTTTATATGTGCAGATGCAGAACCTAGAATCCGAAAAAGCAATTGACAATGCTGAACTGAAGGCGTTTATCCAAGCCCATGTACCTGAAGCGCGACTGAAGGAGGCCCAGGGTGGCGACTTGGTCTACTCGCTGCCCCCCTTCACCTCATCCAACGCCTCCTCATACCGCTCCCTGCTGACCGCACTGGACTCCAACCTGGACGCTCTGCAGCTGGGAGGCTATGGCATCTCTGACACCACCCTAGAGGAGGTATGCTCACACGCACACACCCACACACGAAAAGCACAGGTTTACACTGCAGTCAAAGTGGAGAAAAACATGTACAGCTGCTGGGGTGCTACTTACTGTGAGTGTCCCCTGTGCAAATGTGCAAATGCCCCAAAACTTTATCATACGCACATGTAAACTTCTTATAAACCATGACATATATTATATAGACCATCTGACAAACACAGGTTTTGCTTTTATCTCTGTAGGTGTTCCTTCAGTTGACTCATGGAAACACAGAAGCTGGGCTTGAGAACGGCCCCCTCTCTATCTCAGAGACCGTCTCGGACACGGGATCCATTGACAGCTTCCCTTCAGACACCAGTGAAACCTTGAGTGACCGGATCAGTGAGTTCCTCCTTTCTTCTTTCCTCTGCTCTGTCCATCCCTCCTTTCTCCTTTTTCTTTCACTGTTCACATTATTGAAAATGATCAGTGTGCTGAAACATTCTTTTTATTTCTTTTTATATGTATATATTTCAAATTTTATTGACCTGAAATAATTGACCATTAACTTACTCAGCTGACCTGGTTCTACAGCTTCTACACTCGAGACACCCATCTTACCATCTTTTTTGATACTATCTACCTGTTAACCTTTAGCTCAGTGTGCCTTAGAGAGAAACAGCAGACATCATTAAGCCAGTAAGACAGTAAGTACATGCATTAGTACAAAAATGTAAGAATTTTTATCTCCATTTCCTCTCCATATTTTAGAGCTCACCGGTTCATCCATGGTGCGCGGCATGGCCCTGGCCTGGCAGCAGATGGCGGCCATACTGATGAAGAGGTTCCAACACAGCCGCAGAGACTGGAAGGGCCTGATCTCCCAGATCCTGCTTCCTGTTCTGTTTGTGGTGTGTGCAATGGGCCTGGGCTCCATCAAGAGCGATCTGCGGCACTATCCCGAGCTGGAGCTGAGCCCCGCACTCTACAACATTGGACCCAGCTACTCTTTCTTCAGGTCAGTTCTAATGGCAGGGAGCACTGGGAGGGGAGCAGACAGACATAAACACAGCAAGGATAATCAGCTTGTTTTTACACAAAGCATGTTTGGAGCCATTCAACTGAACATTGAGGCTTTGCTCTTTTATTTCAGTTCATTTGGCAAAGTCAGGGCAATGCCACAGAGACTCTGGTGGCAACAGATATGCCAAGATAGATGAAAAATTGTACCTTGTCCAGACAGTTGTTGATAGAATTCAACAGCGCAAGGAAACAAACCCCAAACTTGTTGTGTTTTAATGGATAAACATATTAAATTATGGCAAAGGCTACAGTCAAAAATGCATCTTAGGTGATATCTCATACATAACAGCAAAGTTTGGAGGAGGATGAACTGTGGTCACTCGGATGAAAGACTGAGTTTTCAAACAGCGGAGGGGCTGACTGCAACACCCCTGTCTGATTTTGATGAAACTTTCATGAAGGGTTGATGCAGCTCGTTACTTGATTGGCCTGTTGGATTCCTGCATCACTTTTATGGTGTCGGTGGTGGTGGTGGTGGGGGAGGAGGGGGGAGGGGGCGGGCAGCAACATGTCTCACTTGTTAGAAAATGAATTTGAAGCTGTAGTTCGTTCAAGGGCAGATGGACCTTGAGGACGGGGAGGAATGAGAAAGAATGTGAGTGAGATCAAAGTTGGAGAGATTAAGAGTGCCAGGAGGTTGCGAGATGTCTTCATTGTTGACAAGCGCTGTTGTTTGATCAAGGGAATATATGGCAAGGGAGAAAATGCTGAGGTGCCAATCCATATCAAAGACCGGATCGACGCTCAACCCGGGCTCTCTTTGGCCTGATACACAAAAGAGATTGGAAAACAATATTTATTTATTTATTTTTGATGAGTTCAGGATTGGAGCTGAGGGGCGAGCGCCGATGAATGAGGTTATAACTTGTTGAGGGTCGAATATGTTCCAGTCTTGCTGTCTCTGCTGTCATTATAACTATAGATTGTGACACTAGAGTATCAAATTTTATCAAATTTTGTCAGAGCGCTGTGTTTTTCTTTCTTCCCTGAATGAACAATGTGAATGTACATTTATCTGAGAGGGATCTTCTATTCGTGTCTAAAGGCATGGGAGAGCTCAAATGAAAGAAATCCACTAAAGTGGCCAATCAAATGTCCTAACTCTCGTTTTACCAGCCCAGCCCCCTCACAGCAAAGATGTTATATTACAATCACTGGTAGGGTGATTTTATTGACAAAGTGGTGAGGTAGTAAATTGCTCTCAAGCTAGATTTCTAAAAAGAATACTTTGATAAATGCTATCCTCGAATTGTAATTCTTCATAAAACCCCAGCTACCGAGACAAAATCCATTTATCTGTCTGCTGATGCTGTATGAGAGCCTTATGAAACAGCCTTTTGTCTGCTTTTCTACATTGTTATAAAATGTATGTGTTATGCTTGATTAAAGGCTGACTAATTATTTTCTCCACAGAAACCAAAATCCCAACTCCAAGCAGCTGGTGGACACCATGATGTCATTCCCTGGGATCGATAACGCCTGCTTCAACAAATCCGATAACTCGTATGTAATCACTCCTCAAATACCAGCTGTTTTTTGTTTTTTTTCCTGAATGTGATAGATTTGTTAGTGATACTCTGGACGCCTGTGCTCAGTTTCTCTGCGTTCCACCCTTTTCCACACATATAATGTTTTCATGTTTCACTCATTGTCATTCTTTTCATGACTCCTCTCTCACCTTGTTTCATTTTACTTGTCTGTCTCCCTCCGCATCCTGCTGCTCCCTCTCTGGTGTCTCTCATGTCCCTCCTCTCTATTTTTCTCCTGCTCAGCTCAACGTATGTGGCTGAAAGCCTGCAGCAGGACTCTGTGATGTGAGAGCATCATTTGTATTCCATAAACACCCAGTGTTTATAGGGCAGATTTTCCCCTTACAGGCACTCAAATCAGTGTTGGCACTCATAAACCAGACCTCGGAGGCATTTCAAAATTCTCTGCCAAAAATAAACAAACAAAAAAAAAAACATATGGTGCAAAAGAGCCTCCGTGTTTTCCTCATGATGTCTTATAATAACACCGTGACAGGGACTGAAAGGGTGCTTCATTTACATAGTTTACTGGAATATACTCTATGGTCCCGTGACTTTCCTCCATGGGTGACTGCTGTTGACTAATTTCTATCTAAAGTAACAGGCTGCATTTCAGTGTCCAAGTGTGCAAAGACATGTGTACTGCTACAAACGCGTTTTTGATCTGCACATAGTGTCCCGGAAAACATTTGGCAGAAAACAAAATGTGGGGGAGTTGAACATCAAACCACACAAGCACAAATTTCTCACAATATGATACATTAAACAGCTTTGAAAACAGTGTTATATCAGAGAAATATATAGGTCCTGATCTCTTCATGAATGCTTGCAGATTTCTACACACATACATAGGTATTGGTGCATGCCGTCATCAACTCGGTCTCTACATGTGTTCGTGGGTGTGCCTGGGGATAGGCTTGTGGCATTATCACGCACTGCAGGCTGCCACCATTTCACTTTGTGAATGTTTCTTTTTTAAGGGTCTGCACAAGAAACACAAACAACTGGAGTTCCAGAGGGAACAGCTCCAAACCATTTAGTATCTGTAAATGCACCCGTCAGGAACAGGTGAGACTGGATTCACTGAGAAGAGCGAGTGTGTGCGTGCATGTGTGTGTGTGTGTGTGTGTGTGTGAGCGTGTGTGTTCTTGAACGTGATTGTTTGAAACAGGACAAGTGTGATGCCTCTGTCTCTTCCATAAACTGCAGGTTTGTGATGAGGACAACTTCCAGCCGCCGCACAAGAGGATCCCTTCGTCTCAGATTGTTTATAACCTCAGTGGCATCAATGTGGAGAACTACCTGGTGACCACAGCCAATGACTTCATCAGAAACAGGTGAATGTAGCTTGTGTTTACGTTTTCTTAATGTAGCTACGTTGACAATTTAGCCCGCATATCATTTATAGTTGTAGAAAGCTGTGTTCTCAGTGGTAATAGGCGCTCTCATTTCCTATTTTAGAATTACATTTCATAATATTTCATCATTTTGATGAGTTAACCTAATTTGAGATAGTTTGAAAATAATGCATGAGGCTCATTATTTTTAGTTTTTTTATCACCTCAGAGTCCATTGACCCAAACATAAAATTAATTTTGATTCTCCAACTGTAAATTTAAAGACTTTAATTCTTTCAATTGAAATATGTCAATCACCTGGGATGCTTTAAATACTTAAAACTGGTAAAGAAAGCGTTGTTGTCTTGATGTAAAATAAAATTAGTTAAGGCCTAAAACCTGAGTCTCCCTGGTTGATCAGCTTGATACCAATGGGCTTCTAGTAACTGATCACATTAATCATACTTTTAATGTCGAGTCAGAAGCTTTTACCCCAAAGTGCATCTCATCTGCTTGTGCGGATTTGCTTTGATTAAGAGAAATTGTCACATCTAATTTCTCAGCAACATTCAGAGCTCTTTGTTTTGATCGATATGTGTTCTTTTTTTCAGGTATGGTGGCTTTGATTTGGGAATGCAGCTTCCTCCTGATTTACAAATGGACCTTCGAGCAGTGCCAAAAAACCGTACTCTGTCTAAGGTAAATTCTCTCCCGCTTTCCTGCTTCCTGTTTCATTATCACTTTAATTGCTGTACTGATGAGCTGTTGAAAGGTAAAACATAACATCCCAACTAAAGTTGTTTGTCTACAAGTTTAAGGCTTGCAGATGGAGCTGCATTGTTATACCATCAGTGTCATCATAAATAAGCTTTACTGCAGCAACAGTGCCACTGTTTTAGTGTGTAAATGTCCTCAGGTGATGACGACTGCATTTTGTAGAGATGCAGTAGACTTGCATACCCTGATCCGTAGCAATGCGAGTGACACCCTCTATGAATGTGTGTGTGTGTGTGTGTGTGTGTGTGTGTGTGTGTGTGTGTGTGTGTGTGTGTGTGTGTGTGTGTGTGTGTGTGTGTGTGTGCGTGTGCGTGTGCGTGTGCATGTGCGTGTGTACCTGTCTGTGTTTGTACATGGGGGTAGGTCTGGTTCAACCCTGAGGGCCACCACACAATGCCAGCATACTTAAGCAGCCTCAACAACCTCATCTTGCGCTCCAATCTTCCGGCAGACAAGGATCCGCGTAAATATGGTAAGCTGGCAAGTAAAGTGTAAAACTTCAATCACAGGCAAAGGACACAGTCTGAGGTTTCAGTTTAACTGATAAAGGTCCCTAAACATACAAAGACGCTAAAGCTCACCGCTATCTAAGTTTTTGACATTGTGACATTGTTTGTTGCTGTTAACTATTTTAGTGATTTTAGAAAAGGTCTATTCATATTACGATCGGAGGGATTATATTGTATTCATGCAGACACCCTGGCTATTGTCAAAGATTAGAAGAGTCAAACGTGTGAAAGAGATGTGAGAGACTAGGGTTGTGCACATTGGTATAAAGAAGGTGCCACTGATTGACCACCCTGTGCATTTTGTGTTCTAAATATAAAGAAAGCTGTAAACAGTGTTTACTCATGGTTCATTTCACTGGATTAAAGGCAGGGGGTGCTGTGTGGCCTTCACACTCACATCACTATGCATAGTGAATACTGATGAGTGCTGCTCACTGGGGAGCTATGCTAAAGAGAACGAGGCTGGCCCACGTTTTCAGCACTGTTTCAGCTCTGAGCATCGCCCTGACCATCTGCCTGCAGGCAGGAGTTAACACACATACACACACACACACACACACACACACGCACACGCACACCCACACACACACACACACACACACACACACACACACACACACACACACACAAACAAATGCACATAAATAAAAGCTCATAAAAACATACAGTGCATGCACAGAACTATATGCACACACACATTTCTTCCCCAATAGATGATAAAAATGCTTGAGGGTAGACTGTAATCATTTAAATGTTACCTGCTAACTCCCAGCGGTGTCAGGGCGTGTTAGAGGGTGTCATGGGTGGAGATCCAGGGAGATTACTTTTCAAGGTGATCATTTCTCTGTCAGATGTGAAACCCTAACCATCACATTGTGTCCTGCAGTATAAATTCCGGGTTGGGACCCTGTAGAGGTCTGCATCAAACTGTTTTTTCATGCTACTCTTGCAGAATTGAAAGTCTGTCTACCCCATACCACAGAGAAAATTTACTGTTACTCAACTGTTTAATAAGCCACCTTTAGAAGATGTGAATAGAAAAGAATCCTTGTTTTTTACTTTAAAAAGTAAAGGAAAAAAAACACTTTCAGCTTCAGGCAGTTGGAACTAAAATGTTATAAAAAAATGTTATAAATCATGATGCATTTTTCTCATTTAGTGAGTTGATCTATTATTTGATGAACAGAAAAATCAGTAACAAATTTCCTAGTCAATTCATTGTTTGAAATCACTGGTTTCAGTTTTTCAAAAGTGAATATTTGGTGGTTTTCTTTGCCCTCTATGATGCCATAAATAATAACTTAGGGTTTTCAACTGTTGGTCAGATAAAATTAGCAATTTAGATACATGATTTGGAGCTCTGAGAAATTGTGACAGGATTTTTTTTCCCCCTTTTTTTGACATTTTTCCGACTTAACAATTAATCGATGCATCAAGAAGTCTGCAGATACATTGATGATGAAAATAAGCTTCAGCAGTAGTTGTTTTCCATTGGAAAAGATACAAACCACATTAGGGAACATCCAACTTCAGATTAGTCAATATAATCTATCATATCTACCAAAGTGTCCTTCGGCAAGGTGCTCAACCTGCAACCTGCTCTGAGGCTGCTGTGCTTTGGGTGACCTCATACTATTCTATTTCGGGAAATGTAAACAGAGACATGTAGGGGAGCAGTTCATGTCTGTGAGCATCTAGAAAGACCCTGAAAAAATGATAAAGAAAATTCAATTTCCTTTGTGTGTACTGGCAAATGAAATCATCTTGCACAATATTTTTCAACTGACTGTGTCCCAGGCTAAGAGAATATCATTGCTCATTTGGTTTCTGTGCTGAAAAATAGGCTGTGTGCTGTTGTTTTTCTATTGCTAACACAATGATCTGTTTTTTTTTTTTCTCATACAGCCATTTCAGTTTCCAGTCACCCCTATTTCGGTCGGGCGGATGATGAAGATGCAGTGTAAGGACTACACTTAAAAATTCTTCCCTCTGCTGAACCAACTGTTGGTATAAAACAATACCAATGGCTGCTCTTGCGAAAAAGATCCTCATTAGCATTCTAATTGGTGAAAATATTACAAAATTAGTCAGACATGATGAATATTATTGACTGTTGCTTGGCTGAGCTCGAGATAAATTATGGAAGCATCCTACTTTTCAATTCAGGACATTAAAGTCAGGGTGGACTCAGGGCAGGGAGGCACATGACAGCAGTATTTACCCATATTTGATTTTCTAAATGGATTTCCCTGAGCTTGCACTATTGATCAGAGTCCCAATATAATGAGTGTTTACCCTGAAGGTGGCACAGAGGTGGATTGATTCTACCCCACTTCCCAAAATGGGTTTATTTAAAATACTCCACATTCTGTTTTAGAGATCCAGACTGCAGAGTGAGTGCAGGTCTGTGTGTGCTTACATGTATGTGCGCAAACATAGACGTTCCAGTGGATCAAATTAAATCAATCATTGCGAAGGTCTGTGAAGGTCCATCCTCTCCAGAGCCTTATTAGCAGTACCACTAACAATCTCACTTTCAGTGTTCACTGGCGTCCAGTTCCTCCACATGCTCCACATTTACTTTTGTGTGTGTAGCATTTATTAGCTGTTAGCCTGCTAAGGTAATGCAGCAGCTGCAAGTGCACAATTACCCCCCTCCATCCAGGGACATTCTGCTTCCTTGCTGGATGTATTGATTTGGCCTGAGCTGTGTTAAAGATACAGCAGGCTTATTACTTCAAATGTCTTGATTCTCACAATGTGGCCGCTGTGCCCATGGGAAAAATTCTTAGGCTATCTTGGCCATACTGATAACAAGCCTTCTCAGTAGCTGCTGCTGCTGCTGGCTATCCTCTGTAGTTAGTGGACGCCCACCACATGTCCCTCTCTGCTACTCTCTCTCTCCTTCTCACTTGGTCACTCTGCCAGCTTGTTTAGTGTTATGCAGCTCATTTTGTTTGGTTGGTGTTTTTGTACCCTGGTCAAAGGAGAGAAGTAAAAATACCACAGTAGCATGCTATATAGCAGCAGGCATGGGAGCACGGAGCATGGGAGACGAATAGTTAGTGGCATCAAGAAAATTTGAAGGAGTGGACTAGGTTCAAGAGATACTGAAGGATTAAAGCCTCAGCTGGTTGTCTGGCGTCTAGTCTGGACAATAGGCTTTACAGCCTCACCGCAGCACCACTGTGCATACTGACTATACAGCAATAGAAGTATGAAGTTGTTCTCGACTTGAAGCCATCTGTTTCTCCTGCAGTTATTATCTTGTCAGAGGTGAGACGCGAGCTCTTCTTCTGAAAGAGCTATTTGTTATGAATGGAATTCAGTTTATTGTGAGCCACTTGAACAGTTCAAATGAGTCAGGTCCCAGCAGGCGAAGACATGATAGTTTGTAGGAGGACTTTAAGATGGGGCTATTGTTTTCTGAAAAGATTTACACCACGCTGCTTTATCCAAAGTGACTCAGCACACAAGAGTGTATCGATTTGCACACTTCTTCCTTGGATCTAAACCTCTAGCTACTATAGCACTGTGGCCTCTTCTGCAGTGAGTACAGAAAGAAGCGAAAACTGAAGGAGCGCAGCACAATATATTATCCGTTAATAGAGTTTATGCGGATGAATGATAATACACTAATTACGGACGTGCCTGATAATTAATGACATCAGTGTTGTCATTGTCATTTGAATGATCCTATTTTCTCCCCACAGTGTTCAGGGAATGCTCCAGATCCTCGTGGCTATGTGTGTGCTGACGGGCTTCTCAATCACAACAGCCAGTTTTGCCATCTATGAAGTGAACGAGCACCACAGTGGCTCCAAGAGGCTCCAGCACATCGCTGGCGTCGGAGAGCCCTTCTACTGGGCTGTGAACTTCTTATATGACATGGTGAGATCTTGTAATGGTCTGACAACAGAGCCAGACAATCATCTCCCCAACTCGGTTAAATGTAGTCGAATACTTGTGACTCAAAATCATGCTTAATAAAAGCAAAAGCCAGTTAGTTATGGTATTTTTAGATTCATGATCAATTAAGAATCTTTTTTTTTTTCATTTAAATGACATGCCGTTGAGTTGCTACTGTACATCATGTTTCATCTTTTTCAACAGGTCATCTATATGATCCCTGTGGCTTTGACTGTTGGTGTGATCGCAGCCTTCCAGATTCCAGCATTCACAGAACGGCAAAATTTGGGGGCCATCACCCTCCTTCTTGTGCTCTTCGGGTCAGTAAATCGGGAGGAAGTGGATTTAGTAAATCTGCCGAGAAATTACTGTCAGTTTACGATATTGTTGGTGTTTTGGCTTGTGCTGTTTATAGACATTTTCTATCAATTCTTGTTTTCAAAGGAAGAATACATATTATTACAACTTGGGAGCTAATCACATTGCTCTCACTGAAATATTTGCTAAGATCTCAGAACCTGGCAGCATTGCTAAATGTAAGTCTGACGTGGGGCAGCAAACCCAAAGGTGACACAATCATACAGGTTGAGAACGAGCAGTTTGGCCAGGTTTACTACCACTTTATGTGGAGGTTGTCCTTTGAGAAAAAAGTTCATCACAAGATGCAAAAGACCTAGTAAGCAAAGATCAGCCTGAACCACAGCATCGGTATGTTTGGCTGCCACTCAACCTTGTGTTCAATGGTAACGTGACTGCTGAGGGCAATTGTATGATGAATGCAAAGTTTCCAGAAACATCGGTGCTGCTCAGATTCAAGCAAACTCATTGAATGGCGCTTCATTCTGTAGTAAGACAATCATCCTCTACATGCACCCAAAGCATCCAAGGAATTTTTATGGCCTAACAGTGAAATTTCCTGGACAAGTCTATCCTGTCCAGGAATCTATCCTCATTCGAACTGACTGTGTGTTTCTTGCACAGGATTCATCAAAATAATTTAATCTAACAAAGGTTTCTAAATCTTCAAAAGCATGTCCTCATGTATTCACTGTTCTTTCTGGCCTCTACTGCATGTTACATTGTGTATCACCGGGTTGGATTCACAGCACAGAGCATAAGGAGGCTGCTTGTTTTTCAAACTACACAGCTCAATTTTTTCAGAATTTCTTACTAAGGCAGATGGTGGTAGGACTGAAAGGCTGATAGAAAAGTCACTACCAACATGTTGATCCCATTCAAGTCAAAGACGCTAGAGAGAGGGAAGGACGGGAGATCATGAAGCAACAGGACTTGCATCCATAACAATAAACCTGTTTTTTTTTTTTTATTGGTGAAATATCATGACAGAACATTAAAAAAATTTAAAAAAAAAACATACAGGATGGCATACAAGACAAATGATGACACAGAGGATAAATACGATAATGGACATAATGGACAAACATATAGATGACCTCTCTGAAGCGCTTCACCGATACTGACACTTGTCCATCTGAAGAGACATGCACTCACATCCGCATTTGTAGAGCAGCCGGTAGGAACGCTCTCTCTCTGTAAAGAGACCTGTGATTGGGCCAAAGTCTCTCATGTCACAGGCTCAGTTTTTTAAAGCCTGAAAACAGCCACTGCAACGCCACTGTGCCAGAGAGCCACAAACCTACACAGTAGTAAGTAGATGTGTGAGTACAATCAGGACAGTGTACTATAGGTGTATGCATCCAAGTTGATATGTGTGAGAAAGACCCCCCCCAAAAAAACCTTTAAAATAATACCACCACCCTCAATCAGTATGACTTTGTGTCAGATAGAGGCTATCTAGCTCGACATACTGAGATTTTGAAATCAGTCTGACTGTGAGGTGTAGATTTGGGGAAGGCGTCAAACCAATAATGTGCCATGTTTTCTGACTCTGCATCACTGGGATTATTTACATCATTTACCAGCTGTAGCAGAGGTTTTGCCTCCTGTGTTTGCCGTTGCTGTCGCAGGACTCGTCCTAAGCCCTAGATCTTATGAGGCCAAGTCAGCACTCTGCTCCTCATTTATCAGACAGATGTCTCCCTCCCAAGCAATGAATAATCACAGCGCTCCATCTGTCAGGCTGCACCCACCTGGTCTGGTCTGCAGCCTTCTTGCTTCTGTTCCTTGTCATGCCTTGGCACCCACAGTCTGCCTACCAAGCACCTTTTTTTTTTTTCGGGCATGGAACGCAGATGCTTTGTCTCTGTCTGGCTCTATCTGTTTGTGTCTGTCTCTTTCTTTTCCCACCCCTCTTTCTTCTTTTTCATCTCTTTCTACCTCCTTCTCTTCCCTCTGTCTCTCTGACCCAGACACCCCAATCAAATGAACAAGCAGATTATGTGAGAGAAAGGAGAGAACAAAAAAAGAAGGAAAAGGATGTTCTGCCAGCAGGGGAATAAAGGGAGAAGTAATTTATCTTCCTCTCTTTTGGCGTCATGACTGAATGTTTACCCTTGTCATGGTGTGGTATTTTTTTTTCCCCCTTTCCCTTTCCAGTATTCTTTGGTGCCTATTTTCATCTCACAGACACTCTATTTAGCCTGTTAAAGGCCTGAACCACTTCAGTTAAAAAAATGCAAGATCCTGTCATTTTAGAAAGTGCATTTGTGAGAAGGACTATATAAATTTTCTATATCCACTTTGTGTGTTTGTCTTTGTGCGTATCCTGCATTTGAAACCAACCCAGGCAGATCACAGCAGGGCTATTTTAAGGTGTATGTGTGGAGTTATTTTTATTTGATGCTGTGTTTCAAGTCTCCTGCCTTTGTCAATCCCTCAGGTTTGCTACCTTCCCCTGGATGTATCTGTTATCAAGCGTCTTCAAGGATGCAGAAATGGCCTTCATCACCTATGTGTGCATCAACCTCTTCATCAGTATCAACACAATCATGTCCACCTCCATCCTCTACTTCCTTGGACAAATTTCAATGCGCAACCCAGAGGTCAGATTAAAGTCGAGATACTGTTTGTTAGGAACTGAATATGAATACTGAAGTATTTAGAAACACACTTAAATGTGTGAGTGTTCAACTGTTGGATGAAACGTTGTCAGCCTCTGTAGCTGTGGTGATACTGAGCTGCAGAGGAGTGAGAAGGGCAAACACACCTCACATTTCCAATGACGTTAAAGTGAGAATTACAATACAATATCTCAACCCCATCTATTCTGTCCTTTTCCTCCTGCAGGCCATCAAGGACATCTTCGAAAAGCTGAGCCACGCCTTCCTCATCTTCCCCCAGTTCAACTTCGGGAACGGGCTGATGCAGCTGGCTAGGATGAATATAGAGGTCCAGATCCTCAGTGGCTATGGCATTGACGCCTATCGGAACCCATTCTCCACAGACGCCCTGGGCTGGATGTTCATCTCCTCCTTCATCCAAGGCGTGGTCTTCTTCACCATGCGCCTCCTGCTCAACAAGTTTCTCCTGCGCAAAGTCAGGTAAGGAAAACTGAAGCCAGAGACGTGATGATGAGAAATTATCCTGAAGTCCTGTGTACACATCCAGCCTTGTAATTGGATTGAGACTAAACTGCATGTAGAGAATGTGGAATTGACTCTCTCGCAGTCCAGAATACGAAAGTGAGACATAAATGCAGAGAATATGCAAATGAGCGGTTGATTGGGCATCAGAGCCACTTTTAAGTTATTTTGAAAAATAAAAGTAATATATTATGAGCCCCAAAGATATCAGAAGCCTGAAACACTTATGTTTAAAAGCACACACACAGACCTAATGGGGCATTTTCTGTGTCTCTGTCAGTTACTCACATTAACTGTGACACCTATTACTGCCCCCCCTTGCAGGCATCTGATTTGGGGCAGGAAGGCAGTGCCACAGGTGGCTCGTGAGGACGAGGATGAGGATGTGGATGTGGCAGCTGAGCACCAACGGGTGTCCATTGGAGCTGCCAGCTCAGACATACTGCAGGTCAACCAGCTCACTAAGGTCTATCATCACCTTAAGAGGAAGGTCCATGCTGTCAAGAGGGTCTCTGTGGGCATCCCTGCAGGAGAGGTAAGTCTAAGGAATAGGAATATGGATTACTATTGATAAGAAAGAGGGGGGTTATTTTATGAATAATCAACCTCTTGTGACAACAGCATAACTGTGCAGTAATCTATTAATCCACCATCTTTCCATCAATCTGAAAGTCAGCAGTATTGCTAAAGTAGATTTGTAGATAGGTGCTTGTCACTTTGTGTAATGATGTAGTAAATACCTGACTCACAAGTCTTAGATCAGAATATTGACATGAACATCAGTCTAATCATTGTATCATAGTACTGTATAGTGGTTGAATGCTTCAGGATCACTAAGAAGTGAGGGATTGTTTACAGTGCTTTGGTCTGCTGGGAGTGAACGGAGCAGGAAAAACTACCACCTTCAAGATGCTGACTGGAGATGTTAGCCCCACCGATGGCACAGCACAGATCAGGGACTGGGATGGGTAAGCTGCACATTCATTTAGTTGTTCACACAACGTGCAAATGTGACCAAGAGCGTGTTTGCATTTGATCGTTGTTAATTGCTTCCAAAATGAACTGTTTAGGGATTCAGGTGTGTTTCACCTAGCTTGCTGTTGTCACAAATAGATGCAATCTGTACACTGAAGATGTGGTGGTGTCAGGCTAATAATCTTAAAGTCACTACCTACATTTTCCTGCAAACTAAAGATGATCTTTGAGAAGAGGATAAGACAGAAGTAAACCCATTGCTTTGATTTAATTTTTACAGGCGCTCAAGCTGCACTGCTTAATGAATTTGGGCTAGATTAAATTTGTGTAACACAAATATCCACAAATGAGGGATGTTATTGCTTTGCATCAGCCAAATTTTCAACATAATGGTGTGGGATTTAGCAAATAGCAGCTGTATCTTATCCCTGTATCTGAAGCTCTCCTATGAAAGTATAAAGCGCCGCTGTACTCATGAGCCTGGCTCCCAATTCCTGCTCTGCGTTGGTGGCCATTCCCAACACGGCACACGACAGACAACAGGTCCTCTGAAACATCCTACATGTGATGTATTTCTTTGTATTTTTTTTTCCCCAGGCGGTTGGTAGACATCATGGAGTGCCGCAACCAGGGAATTAACATCGGCTACTGTCCCCAGGTGGATGCACTGGACAATCTGCTCACTGGAGAGGAGCACTTGTACTTCTACGCTCGCATTCGAGGCATCTCAAAGAGGGAGATAGAAGGGGTAAGGAGGAGCTGCAGACTCTGTGCTGCCTTTCAAAGCCTCGGGTGGCGATAACACCGTTCACAAAATGACACAGGATCAGATATAAATTCAAAGATGCACTCCCTCTGCAGGACCGTTGAACTGTTGATGCTTCCATGCATACTGAATCAGAGGGTGTGAAGTGTTGAGTGATGTGTGCTGAAAGCTGTACTATCTGGGGCAAAATAGAAACGCTTTTGTTGTCAGCTCATGCAATCCAAACTTCAGAATTAAGTTGATGCTTTATGCTTCAGTGCAGACAATTTACATTTAAACGATACTTTGATGATGAGAGGATCTCATTTGACATGTCACTTTAGCCCCATTCTTCCCATTTATCTTTCTGAGAACTAATCAATCTTGTTTCTGTGGTGATTACTGAGAGTGCCTGTCTTTAGCTGCTGTTGCTGCTGACATGAGAAGAATCTGCAGAGCAACCAATCAAAAGATGATGTGATTTCTGATTTTCCATCTTGATATTTTCTTCTTTTTTTTCACAAAAAGAAAGAGAAGAAAAAGAAACAGCTCTAAAGTGGGTGAAAGTTTGTAGAAAACATGACAATTCTAAATTGTATGCAGGAAAAACATTTATCTGTGTCTCTCTCTGTGTATGATTTCACAATTTAGGATGCAGAAGCACAAAGATATTGATTGCTCCTGTAAGCCACAGTCATGTTAGAAACGCAGTTGCGCACATACATTAGCCAGTATGAACACAGAAAACACATGTAGTTACGCAAACAGCGAGGCACAGCAATGGATGCGCCTGGCTCTGATCATCATCGTTGAAGCTTCTCCTCTCTGGTCAGGGAAATGACAACAATGGTTGTAATGGTGATGGCATCGATGTTGGGCTAATTCACAAAGATGAGGTTATATATAGAGTTCCTCTTATGTTGTCTCTCACTGACAGTCCCCTAGCTGTGGATAATGAGACAAGCCTTAATGGGGTCATTTCACATTGACATGGTTTTGTCAGGCTTAATGAGCTGTTACATCAAAGGTGATAGAAAGGGGCTTTTATGAGAGAACATAAAAAAAACAACACTGTCAGGAAGATGCTGCACTATGTTTCCAGTGCTAATCACTCAAATGTAGCTGCTAAAACTGTATTTGTATGTTATGCAGTAACACAGCGCTCTGATAACATACAGAAAAATCGAATGCTCTTACAACGAATCAAAGTGAACTAAGCTATCTATTGCATTGGCTTGCCTCATTGACGTGGTTTCAAAACTAGCAAGCTGATGGGGGAAATAGGTTAAAGCTTACCGATGGGAAATCACCTCAAGCTATTGGAAAGTGAACTGGTATTTACAGCACACTATTTCATGTGATTAATAGGCAAGGGAGATTTTTAGGTGACTGAAATGGTTATGATGCCATTAAGGGATTTCATTCCTGTTTTCAGTGTGGTTTAACACACAGGATAAACTGATAGTCACCAAATTATGCTGTGTCAGTCCCTGTTCTCTAAAGTTGCAGCCTCAGGACAGGATGGAGTTTAGATAGAGTAAAGTTGCCAAGTTAAGTCATTGTTGTTGTTCAAACAAAATTAAATATGCATGGGAGTGGGACAGATAGATACCTCAGTTATTTGCTGTGCGGCTATACTGGACAGAATAGGAGGAGGCAATAACAGAAAAGAATGAATATCAAGTAGCCAGTAAGGTGGAGGGGCACACTTTGCCCTCAGAATAATCTTTCTGTAAATCTACCTTTTCCTGCTGTGGTCAGGTTCTGAATTGTGTGTGTAGTGGGATATTGAACTTTTCCTCCAGAGAGAGGGGCCTCCAGTTGATGGGTTAAAAGGGATGGACAGTCAGCTTCCTGCAAAGCTCCTGTGTTGTTTAGATCAGCTGGAGCCACAGATGAGTGGTTGACTTCATCTTCATGTTCATGAAACAACAGTGAACAGCACACTGTTCTGTGAAATTGTCACATATTCCTCATGCAGCCACACAGAGCAATCATCACAGTCATTGAAGGTGCGGTAGATGACAGTTTATGCATTCCACATCTACTACGTTGATTATCAGTTTGCAGCAGAACCATGGTGGTGTTCTCCCTTGGCTTCCTGCAGATATAAACTTATTTGAAAGAAAAAGCAAATGATGTCACCTTACAGTTTTATTGTATTTCTATCATTTGTAATGATAAAAGTGAGTTTTAAAATAACAGATTTATGTGGAAGCTGCATGGGTGGCTTTTAGTGTGTTTATACTGCAGAGATTCCATTTGATTTTGCTTTGAAAAGTCACATTAGAAGTGATGACTGATCTATCACATCATTCTGAAAGAAGAAAAAACACTTCCTGCCTCTTTTTGAGTCAGTTCACTGACTTGATGAGTCCTCTTTACTCTACTCTACTCTCTACCTCTGTCACACTCTATCGGTATTCACCATTATCCTGTAGTTGCCACTGTATTTTACAAAGTCTCACTCTAAAAGGTGAAACATTCTGCTAGGCTATAATTGTAATTGGCTTTAAATCTTATAAATGTGACTCAATAGTGTAGCCATCTTTTAGTGAAGATTAGTGCATTAAAGACTTCATTGTATTTATCCTCTGTGTAATCCCTTCAATGTTTTCCTTAAAGGTGGTGAACTACCTACTGAAGAGGCTGGAGCTCAACTACCACAGAAATATCATTACCGACGGTTACAGTTGTGGCACCCGCAGGAAGCTCTCTACAGCGCTGGCTCTCATTGGGCATCCACAAATCCTGCTCCTGGTGAGGACAGTCACGTTCATGCCGCTGTAGCTGTATCCATTTAAGTACCTGACCGGTCACCACTGGCCATTTAACTAACTGTATGCGACTGTTCCTCCTGAAAGGATCTTTGACGTAAAGTAGGTACTGACAGACTAGACTTGACAGAGCTCATATAGTTAATGAATCTGCTTGCTCAGGCTTTCCCAAGGGATAGTCTTCCCCATAGCTTTCAACTTACATGTCTATCAAAAGTTATTTTCTCTTTCTCTCCTTCTTCCTGTCTTCAGATCTCTCCAAACTTTTCCATTCCTCAATGTGTCATCTTAATTTCCCATTCTCCTCTTGAATTTTCCCTCTGCCTCATGTCTTTTTCTCTTTTCCCTTTCTTGCTTTGTCTGTAACACTGGACCTCCCATCTCCCATCCTATTTTGCATTCATGCATCTGTTCACCCTACCCCTGGTTTTCCCTTCTCTTACAGTATGTGCTGCACACCTATATCTCTCTATCTTGATGTCAACCTCCCTGTCTTTCTTTCACACACCCTGCAACCCTCTTCTCATTGCTCCTCTCTCCACAGGATGAGCCAAGCTCTGGCATGGATCCTCGGACCAAGCGTCACCTGTGGAAAATCATCTCTGAAGAAGTGAAAGGAAAATGTGCTGTGGTCCTCACCTCTCACAGGTTAGAAGAGTATCACAGACATACACCTATAGCTTAAAACATTTCATAAACACATTACTAGATTCTAGTATTACATGAAATGAAATTTTATTCTAGCACATTATGTTTTTGGCTTTCTTCCACAGTATACTGTAGATAACAATTCGGATAACTAATAAATGTATTCTTTATTTATTTTTGTGTGACAGCAATCATTACTAATTACTGCTGTATGTAAGACTCCTAGTATGACCTTTTATCTTTCTCTCTTTGCCTCTGTTTCTCAGCATGGAGGAGTGTGAGGCACTGTGCAGCCGTCTTGCCATCATGGTGAAAGGTCAGTTCCGATGCCTGGGCTCCCTGCAGCACATTAAGAACAGGTTAGTGACCTCTGCTCATCCTCCAATCCGACTATTACCACTCGCCCCACTCTGCCTCCATAGCCTCCCATTCTTCCCCCGTGTTCCTTTGTGCAACTAAATGCTCAATTTTACTTGTAAGAGCAGTGTACCCCGCCCCCTCCCCTCAGACATGTAATAACACTGTGCTTTGTTCGTAAAATCTCCTTTGTGCAGGTTTGGCAGCGGGTTCACTGTGAAGATGTACTTGGCCGAGGCGTCCTGTGATGCAGAGGCAATCACTGGCTTCATGCAGCGCAGATTCCCCAGCACTTATCTCAAGGTGAGCTATGTCAGCTATCCGAAGTAGAGAAGAGTACTTGGTAGAGAAGAGGGAAAAGACTAAGTATACATTGCAGTGGAATGCTGCAATAAATTTACTGGAATTTGTTGTGTATGAGTATGTGTGAATCTTTCTTGCTGAAGAAGAGTACAGCAATATGCTTCTAAAATATGCTTTTGTTTGGCCTTATTTCCTTCTCATTTACAAAGGGCCTGACTAATTTGTGTAAAACCTCAACAGACCTAGCTGTACTGTCAAATCCCACGAGTGTGCCCTCATATGAGCTGGCTGCTGTTCCTAGTTTTTAAGCAGCATTAAAAGATTTTTTTAGCTACTGCGGGGCAGTGAAACAAGCTGGAAACACATATTCTCATCTCATTAAATTGTTAAGATAAATGCGTTAGCAAATAGTTGCCTATTTACACATCTGATTTACACAATAGATTAAAATTATCATTAATTTGGAGGCGTTTCTCTCCACCTGATGAATCTAAATCCAATATTCACTCCTCCTTTAACTATGTTTTTTTTGTCTCCATCAACTCCTGAGGGAAATATCTGGCTCTTTAACTGCTAAATGCTCCACCATGTTTACAAGGTAGTCGCTAAAGTAGTTGCTAACTTTAACTGGGCAGGGTGTGTACCGTTGGTTTATCTGAAAACAGCTGCCTGCTGCAGCTCTAACACTTGGATCCATTGCTAATATGACAATATTGAGTAGAGAAGCTTTAGGGAATCCTTATAAAATGAACTATGAAGTATTGACATTAATACCTCACTGCCCATATGGGCAGTTTCTTCTTGAAAATTGTCTGAATTGCTCAATCAAAAGTAGAAAGAAAACCTATAGGACACTTAGCACATAAGGACCTGTCGTGTTCCAGGTGTTCTATGGCCCATCCCAAAATATACTACATACACTCTATATATGTGAATGTATAGTATCGCTGTACCATTTTCCTATTCAAGTGAATGGGAAAGTGGTTTTAGACTTCTGGGCCCCACTGCATACATATATTTTTATGAACATCACCCTTTTCAGTGTATTTTCCAGTATTTCATGATTTATAGAATATTTAACCCTCTACTCGTGCATTCTTTCCCAACACACAGGACCAGCACTCCACTATGGTGGAGTACCACGTACCAGTTGCTCCAGGAGGGGTGGCTGACATCTTCGACCAGCTGGAGTCAAACAAGAATGCTCTGCAGATCAAACACTTCTCAGTGAGCCAAACCACACTGGATGAGGTGAGAAAAAGAGACAGGACACAAACAGAGAGAGAAGGAGAACTAGTGTGAGGTTTTGTAGGGGTGGGCAGATGGTAGCGAGGGACAGAAAAAGGGACAGGAGATGAGAGAAGAAGAGAGAGGGTGGGAGGGGAGGCAGGGACAGAAGAAAGCTGAGTGGGAGTGAAAGACTGAGTAGAAAAAGTTTAAAAGAGGCAGAGGGAAACTGACAGAGGGTATGCCTGAGGGAAAATAAATGGAATATGAGTTAGGGAGAAAATCCATGAGCTTTATATGCAGCCAGTGCTGATATTCTTCAACCACTCTGCCCTTCTGGGGCTCTGGGATTGGAAGAAGCCATAGGCAGAAGAAAGAGGGGGGTAGTCATGGAGGAATACTGTCCAATAGATTAGCTGAAATTTTTGGCACTCGGAGTAGGATAATAGTCTTTGATACTGGTATGGCTCTTACATTATTTCTCTATCTCCACAGGTCTTCATCAACTTTGCCATGGGAAAGATTGGCATGGAAACCATACCAATTCACAATGAAAATGAGTATGATGACCTGGACTCCATTAAGGCAGTACAAACATAGAGCTGACTGCCATCTTTTCTTTGCCATCATGTCTACGTCCACTGTGAAATGAAACACAGTAGCTGTTTATAGTAAATCTGCCTATATTATATATGTATGTATACAGTATATATATTTTTATGTGCGAAAAATAAGAGTTTAAACCCTTACCTGACTATTTCTTGAAAGTCTCTTGGCCCATAATATGAAGGGTAACTTACATTTGTATCCTGAACAAAGTAAACTCTTAATGAAAAGCATAAGAGCACATGCACATTTACGTACATGCACAACTGCAAAAGTCAATAAATTGAAGTCTTATGTTTATTTACTTTTTCCTATTTTACAGGTCACATGATTACTCTTGTATGTTTACCTTTAATTCTCAAGATATTATTATTTATGAAGGATCAAATTAATCATGTAGGCTATTAATTTCTCTCTGTGGTTGGGGCACTGTTCATTATATATTACCAATACCATAGCAAAAGCAAAAGCATTATGTATTTTCTGTTTAGAATCACTTTCATTTGATTTAACATCATCTTAAAGCACTCACACACTAAATATATAATATGTCTCACAAAGTAATTTTTTTTTTATATATCTGAGGGATATGTAATTGTGCCCACTGGATAAAATTTGACAAAACAAAAAATATTCACACACAGAAGAACATCCTCAATATGCACTTTTCCCCTACTCATTAACACTTCCTCTAAGGGCATATCTAACTTTTAAAAATGAATAAACTGAATATTTAATGTACTCTTTCCTACTTATGGACCAGTTCCAAATGGTCTTGAATGTATCAAGCCTTTTTCTTTTTTATAATTCTAATAAAGCTATTTTTCAAATGCAGCTGCTGTTCATTTGCATATTGTATGTGCTTTTCCTGTGTTTGAGCATAAGGGTCTTTGATTTTGCTGCTATGACAGACCTAAAACACTAACACACCAGCTGATTTCAGCCTTATTGCATTATCATTGTTTATGTGTAGGACTTGGAGAGCCAATGGATATACCCATAGGTCAAGCTTAAACACAATATATGAAAAAACAACTACGTAAACACACAAACACATTCTCAAGTATTTTTAAATTTTTTGCCACTGTATGAGCTACCCAGATGACTCAAACCGTGTTAATATTCCTTGGATAGGCCTTGAATATTCAGCTAGAGTGGAATCCACATTATGACATTTAAAACAGGAAGGATTGCTTTTTTTCAGTTTGATTCAACTTCATTTGTCTGCACACAAATTCATCTTCAATTGTTTACAGTGGCATTTAGTAAATGCAGTAAACCAACGATGACACACTAGTTGGGATGGCTATTATCAATGTGAAAATAAATTGAGTTTATCCAACATCAGTGAACCAGTTTTGCTCTCTTTCTTCACTCTTACTTTTGACTGATAAATTGTTGTAGACAAAACACATTAGTGATTACGAAATTGTAAGATGTTAAATTGCAAAACAGGCACAAGTAGAAGAAATAGAACTGAATAATTGAAGATAGTAAATTATACAACAGTTAGTTCCAACCAAGTAATTTGATTGGACGGGAGTCATTCCATGAGTACTTATTTAGAGTACAACAGCACTGGGACTTTTAACTACATGTATCATTCTGCTTCACAGGTGTTCTTTTAACCATTAATCGGTTACATTAACGGTCGTTAAATATCTTAGATTGCAACCTGAAAGAATGATATAGTTCCAGAAATAACATTTGAATTAAATGATGTGTGGTCGTCAGAATTGGATGAAGGTCGTGAAGACAAAGTAGCAAGCTGCTGTGCACTGTGACTGCGGCCTCGTACCTATGACTGACTCACAGCCATGCGGATATTCAGTACATCACTCCCTCTCGTGTGATATTGCTTAATCAACTAATTTTATCAATTGTTCTAATGTTGAATTGTGCATTTGTTTTCAGTTCGAGTTACATTTGCACCATGTCAAATGTCATTAAATGTATAATTCAGCATTTTGTATTGGTTTAACAGAAAATACACAGAAAACTCACTCTCATTCTTTGGGGGAGGGCCGAAACTTACGTCATTGCCGTGGTTATGGCAACCATGACTTCCTCCCATTTGGCGGGAGATGTAAGTAACAGGAAGCAGGTTCGACTTGTTTTGCAATCTTGACCCGCAAAGTTATAACAGAAGAGCTAGAAAACAAACAAGCAAAAATTATCGTAAGCATGAACAATGATGTCCCCGTGCAGACAGAGGACTGGAAGAGCACTAAAGAGGCGGTTGCAAACTTTCGACGACTGCTACTTTGCTCCAAATGGTAAGTTAATGTTACAGTTACTGTGGCTAGTAGAGAGGCTGGCTATGTAATGACGGAGCGTCTTTTGTTGTGTAACGTTAAGGCGAATGACAAAACAAACTACTACTACACACGTTTTTTGTCAGACGAAAATGGCTTCGTTTTGAAACTCTACAGGAAGATTCCTCACGTATGCACAGTTAGCCCGGTAACGTTACGCAGAAAAAATGAGTATGAAAAGCAAAGCCGTTGAAAAATATCAGACGTCCGAATAAAACGTTATTGCTACGTCTTGATAGTTTTAACATTACATGTTAAAGCTATTCTCTTGTTGCTGTCTGCTGGGTTTTGCATTTAACAGAAATCAAGGCTAGCGGCTTGTTTTTGACAACTCATTCGTATACAATGTCCGTGTGCCATGGAGGGGTGAAACTGACAAAACCTTTGTGCAACTATAACACAGGAACACAGTAGAGACTAAAAATGAATGACAGTGCAGTATTATCTAAAGACACAACACAATATGGCAAAAACGATAGTACATCATGGAGAAATAGAACAGTATGGTTTGGGAACAAAAATATGCAACACATGACAGCACACATCTTGAGAAGCCTGATGGTGAAGAAGCTAGCATGTTGTGCAAAAGCTTAACAGAAACTGTACAGTGTAAATGTAGTTCAGGTGAGTGTTTGGATGTAGCAGGATGTTGAGGTACCTGACTGCCTGCGGGAAGAAACTGTTATGCAGTCTGGATGCTACAATGCTCCAGTACACCCAGCTGATCCAGCCAGATGGCATGAGGGTTGAAGAGTCGGTAAGAAGTAGAGCAGGGGTCCCTCACAATGCTGGTTGCTTCAGATGCAGCGGTTATGGTAAATGCACACTGAGATCCCATTGATGTTCTCTGCTGTCTCCGTCTAATGCAATTGACGAATCAGACTGTAATCCAGCTGCCTTGGACGCTCTCTATAGTAGTATGGTTTGAGAGGTTCACGCTCCTTACTCTCATTCCCTTCAGGCTTGTCAGAGACTGCAGACAGCACTGGGCTCTTTGTTTAGGGAGGAGGCATTAATGTTTCAGATGTGGTCTTCTCTCAACAATATATGCTTTTAAGAAACTTGTCACTGCAGATCCTCCCAAGTAGTCCTGAAGATTTGGTTAGTTGATTGATCCCCTAATCTTTAATCTAGCACCATCATCATGTCAGGTTTTCATTTAGGTCAACACTTTGGTTTTGTCACTACATACTACTGCTGTAACAATAATCATGTCAGCCTCAGCTGTACGTGTTTAGTACTGGTTAGCAAATAGGACTGAAGGATATGCAAAAAAAATATTGCGATTATTTTGACAGATATTGCGATGGCGATATGAGCCATGATTATGGTGGGAATGGTAATTTTTGGTTTCACTTCATTATGACTGCACTGGCCACTTTTACATGTTTTGTTCTCTTTTTTTTCAGTTCAAATTTAATGAGGGAACCTGTGTGTCTAGGAATGTGTGAGCATATGCTGTGCAGGTAATGTAACCTCAGTTAAATATGTTTTACTCTGACATGTTCATTAACCGTAGACCTGTGTCACGGTGGGCATTTATTTGTCAAACACAGGTGTAACGTATCATTTAAATGATGGCTCCGTTACATTTAGGTGAGCTGTAACCAGGGTTCTGGTATCGAGCATGCTGGTTCACTGGCGCAAATAAATGGAATGAAGCCATAATTAATTTTTTGTATTGAAAACCAGTCATTTTGTGCTATGACAAAATGCCTATAGTGAGAAAATTCTATCGCTGGATTTTATTCCCTGTGCATTTAAAAATTGATTGATTATTTATGTAATTATAGGTTTATGGGATTGACAGATTCATATTCTGTTCAACCAAACAACAGTTGGTTGAGTTATCAGGTATCAGTTATAATAAGAAACCAATAATTGTTTTAGCACTTTTGTTCGTGTTTCTTATGAGTAACAACTTTAACAGCACCATTGTAACAGGTATTACATATTACATACACATGAGGGACATAGAAAATAAAGCAATTTTATGGCAGAATTTGTATAAATGATTATTAGTTACAACATTTTTTCAATCAACATGCAGTTCTTATTTTATGGAGCGTGTTTCTTGTGTGGATGAAATGGTAGTGGCATGGTTCCCATGCAATGCATCGTTTACAGTGTTAAAAGGGGATTAATGTCTCTTTAGGCATAAACTGCAGCCTCAATTTCTGTCCTCTCTCCATGACTGAATGGTCTTAAAAAGAAAGAAAATCAATTACCTTATTGTATTTCTTTTTACTGAACTGTGAAGTAGATTCCTAATTCAAGAAATGTTTATTGTTCAGGTCCTGTGCTGGCTCCCGTGCAGGAGATGGCTGTGTGGTGTGTCACAGCCCTGCATGGGTGAAGGATATCCAAATCAATAGGCAGCTGAGCAGCATCATACAGCTCTTCTGTGGTTTGGAGTCCCTGCTCAATCCCATAGAACAACCAGGTAGATGGTAGCTGTTATATAACAGCTTGAAAGCATAATTAAGGGTTATCTTCTCGAATTCATGTGTCTTATACAATATGTTTCCTTCCATTCTCATCTGCTCACACCTCGCCCTATCAATTTCTGACTGAAACGTTTAACATTTTCTTCCACCAATCTAATCTCTGATGGACAGTATTAATGGGTTATTCCTGTGCTTTTTATTTCTTAATTGCTCATCTAGCATCCTGGTAATGACAGTAATTATGCAATACAATTAACCATGGTGGTGTTTAGTTTGCAAGTAGACCTCAGCTTTGCAAAGAACATCAGGGCAACTTTCTAAGCCCTGTTGTGAAAATGTTATCAAATCTGCAATTTGCTGTGCAGTCTAAATTTAGACAGTAATAACTAAGGGTTAGCATGTTGATTGTGTACTTCTGTACCTCTGTCATATGTCAGTATTTGTGGCTGGCAATGCATAATTCACAGTCTGATGTTATTCTTTTTTCCTCTCAACCGGTAGTGGAAGGTTATTACAATCACAAATTGCCTTATTGATAACAATTACCAATAAAAAAAATTTAAAAAAATTACCTTTGGGGTGGGAACTTTTCGTTTTGTTAAACATTTTTTTTATTGATTCATTGCAGACTCCTCTGTCACTGAGATTCAGACACAACCTGACAGCCCTGTCTTTAAACACAAGAAGAACTTCAAGATCTGGTTCAGCCCCCGCAGCCGCAAGGTGCGCTGCACAGTGGAGAAGCCTTCAGAGGTCATAGTACCAGACAGCAGGTCTTCTGGAGAAACAGCTGCAGCACAGCCAGATACCATTACTGCTCAAGGCCAGGACCTGTCAGTTTTCAATTTCACCTCGTCCTCCCAAGACTCTTCTTCTACTCAAAAATGCAACAATGAAAACAAAAAAAAGGAGAAGAGGTCAACTAAGAAAAATGCTGCTGGCAGGAAGGCACTGGGAGCCACAAGGACCACACGAAAGCAGACCATGAAGGTGACGAAGAAGAACAGGCTAGAGGCTATAAATCAGCAATGGGGGATCAGTGGGGATGTAGATGCCTTAAAGGAAAAAGAGCAGCCCTGTGCTGAAGGGGCAAGGAGGTCCAGTAAAAGGGTTTCTTTCCTAAGCCCTGCTGTCACCTCCGACCAGCCTAAGCCCGAAGTACCAAAGGGGAGTACTGATGAACTCAGCCCTGGCAGCAGTACCATGAGGGAAAGCCTCTCAGGAGGCAGCACCACTCAAATGAATTACCCCTCCTCAGATGGTCAGAGCATGTCAAACGGTGTCATCCAAAAAAACTCACTCTCTACAAATGACCTCAACCCAACTGAAGATCCTGAAAAACAGGAGAACATTTCTCCCCCAAAACCTTCCTCAAAAAGAACCAGGGTGGTGGAGAAAGTTGGCACCTTGGAGACTACACCAAAAAGGCCCAGGACTTCCCCAGGCCGGAGGAGAAAATCCCCGGGTCAGATGTCACCAGTTGTCCTTAACCCTCCTTTTTCGATTACCCCCAGGTGTGACAAGAGCACCAAAATCTCTAGAGATGAGCAAGGACACAGCCCCTCTCTCCTAGCCACCATTGGTCGAAAATCTCCCTGTTCTCATGGTGCACCTGTTGGACGGCCCAGCACAGGAAGCCCTGCAGTTATGAAGAGGAACCACAAGGGAGAGAGCCTGCTACATCTAGCTGCTATAAAGGTAGAGAGTTTTTGAACTTGTTTACTTCACTCTGTTTTCTGTTGCATTCTGGAAGAGCTGCAGTATTTTTGCACTACATCCTAAATGAATAAGGTATTTAAATTATAAACAAATAATATAATAAAATGAAATTATGTTCCTCAGAATTATTATGTCTAAATTATTTATTAAAGGGCAGAAACAATTTCTAAGGACTTATCAGCAGTTAAAATGATGAGATTGCAAGGTACAAACTTGGCCTTTCATGTTCCTTATTTTAATTTAGTTTCTTTCAAATTGCATCTTGCACAAATCTGCTGCTTTAAATATCTTTTCTTCCTGTAGCTTCTCCCCTCTCAGTTGAACATTTTTGTCTTCAGATGATCAGACAGTCATGTTCTGGCCTGTTGAGAATAAACCATTTTACAGTAATCCTTGTAAACATAGCCGTAATCCCCTTCTGGATCCCCGACAAGGTAATCAATGGCCCACTGTGGAGTGTGATTGATAAACACTGGGGCTTTGGAACACTGGGATCAGCTGCTGTATTTGAAGGGTGGCGTTTACAGTTCTGCAATTCTGACCTCACGTTTGTTGTTCTTTCTGGGTCCTGCAGGGAGATGTAGAGGCTGTCAAGGAACTGCTGGACCAGGGGGCTGACCCTAACCTGAAGGATAATGCTGGGTGGACACCTCTGGTAAGACTAATACAACAAGTGATAGATCTGAAAGCTTTATTTGTTGTGTGGATAAACTCTCAGTGAAAACAACAGTTAGGTTAATAGTTTTTCTACACTGTCAGGGTGTTTTTTTCTTTTCTTTTCATTTGATGAAAGAGATTTGTGGTGTTTCTTATCAATAACATAAGTTATTAAATTTTTTTTATACACACACTAGTTTGTCACGCAAAGGCCTTTATGTTCACAGTAGTTTTTGTTCTCTGGTAAACCCTTGCAACATTTACATCTAGCCATTTACTGTGTATTCCTTTCTGGTAATCCAACACATACAGTTGGTGTTTTTGTATTATGTTGCTGTTAAGGATATGCATGCAAATTAAGTCTTCTGGTCTGGTTAGCTCTCCCTGTTCCATTTTTCTGCAAACTATGCCCCGTTTCTGCTATGTGAGTAGTGGTTTGTGCTGTTTTCTTTCTGCATTTGGCCAGTCTTCAACTGCAACCAAAAACATGTTTAGTCAATCATTAAAAAAATTAACTACTTGTACTGTTCACATCATTCTGAAACAAAGCCGCTCTCTCTCTTAATATTAGCTGAAGGTTTCTTATCCGGAGAGAGTCAACTTTATTTATTTATTTTTATTTATTTATTGCATACTGACTTAGTTCAAAACATGTAGTCTGTGCTCTTTTAATAGTTTAGCCTAAAGTTGCCTCCACTTGACACTGTAAAATCCTTCAGTGCTACCTGAGCAATTTATTTTCTTCTTTAGAGAGCAAATGTTGGAGTGTTTGCCACTATCCTGTTGCAACACTTCACATGGCTACTTGCTGTCAAGATGATCCACTCAAACTTGAATTTTCAATTTGGGACTTGGCAGTTTGCAGCTGATCTTTCAAAATTGCTACCATTAAGCTTAGAGCTTGACATATTCATATTTGACTGATTGTATGTATCTGGGAAGGCTGGGGAGCTGACTGACTTGACATACTACCATCATCTAGACTTCTCTGTTTTTTTTTCTCCAGCCATTCACTTGGAGCACCATTTTACCTGTTTTGATTTATTTCCCAGCTAATGCTGAGCTTACAAAGTTTAAAGAACTTCTAACATTTACTGTATGTGTGCTCACTGTGTTTGTCAAGCCTAAAGCTGTTATAACAAATAAAACTGAAAGCCAAATACTTCACAAATCCATGGATTTTTGGGTCCTAACTGTGACCAGATTAAACATTTTTCTGCTACAGATGGTCAGCACTAAAGGACGTAGTAGTGGTAGCATGGCAGCATTACATAAAACAGTTGTCCCAAATCCTGTTCTTAGTTTGTATCGGTTGGAGATGGAGAGACACAAGTTTTCATTTCTAGACAATAAAAACAATATAATACAGCTTTACATTCTACTTAAAATTTGCTAATTCATGTTGTCTTTTCTCCACAGATGTTGGGAGGGAATAACTCCACATACCTCTTTGCTTAAAAGCACGTTGTGTCCTGCTTAGACTAAATTAAACTGAATTGGAACAAAAGCTGGCCTCACAATAAAATTCTCAGCTTCCCAGTTTATTGAAATTGACCACAAATGTTTATAGATATTGTGCAGTTGTTGCAGTGTGTCTTAATCTCACTCCCGAATGAAACTCTGAAAAGTGAGAAAAACACTTACTTTTATTAACTAAGTCATAAAACTCCCCATTCATGTTAATCTAAGAAAAGAAGAAAAGTACAGCATGATAATATTTGAGAATTCTCCTCAGACAATCTGACAGTAAGAGTTATTTTCTACATAACGAATTAAGTGTGATTGAGCTGGAATATCAGATTGGCAGTTATGAAGTTGTTTGACTATCTTTTATACATTATCGACAAGGAGAAAATGCACGTGGGATCAAAAACGTTACCATTCGGATAATCAGATTCTTTTGAACTCTTTGAAGCAGCTCCCCCAGAAAAACGGCATCATCTGGAAGGAAAAAAAAATTGATATTACAGTGATTGAAAATAGATGTGAGTTTAGGATACATACTAAAAATAAGGGTGTTTCTTTTGAGCATGAGAGAGAAAAATCAGATCAAAGCAGAGCAGGGTAACATGTGAAAGTTGTTGCTCTCTGTTCCAGCACGAGGCATGTAACCTGGGTCACATGGCAGTTGTGGAGGTTTTGGTCTCAAGGGGAGCCCTATTGAACACACCTGGCTATGAAAACGACTCGCCACTCCATGATGCTGTGAGGAACGGACATCCAGCCATTGTCAAATTGCTGCTGCAGCATGGAGCCTCACAGAATGTACTGTAAGCTCCTTTACGTGTTTTTTTCATACTTGTAGTGTATTGGATTTGCAGGTAAAAAAAGTATATATAGTACGGCAGAGAGAGTTTTGCTTTTATGAAGATTTGCTCCATGTAAAATGAATCACAAAGTGACCCACCACAAGATCAGGATCAGACCTGTACATGTAATGTGGGTCGCTGTGACGAAGGCCTGGCACAGGGCAAGTGATTAACTGCATAGATGGCCTGTTTTGCTTGGTATTGGTCTTTTGTGAAAAAGTGCTGACCAGAAGCTTTGACCTGAAAACAATATTCTCTGTTAGTTATGGTCAAAACAGAAGAACTTTTAACCTGGTACTGAAAAACACTTCTAGTCCGGGTCACTTTAAAACTTGAGTTCGTATAGACCTAAATTCACTTGAAAAACATTACTTGTGACCATAAGAACACATTATGATCATGTAAGATGCAGCAGCCTCCACACAAATGAATACATGAGATATTAGTATGCTGCATGTTTCTTCCCAATGTTAAAACTGTGACTATTTATTTATAAGGGTCTATGTCCTTTTTAAAAAAAAATCAAATTTCATTTTATATGAATATGATGATCAAATTTGTTTACTGTGACATTTTTGGCCGCAGTTATCATGAAGCATGAAAATTTGATTCCACCACATCCCTAGTGTGCATTTCACTGAGTAACAGCCAAACAAAAAACCCTTAATCTAGTCTTTTGTTATTTTGCTCCCCCGTGTATGTAAAGGAGGAGGACAAAATATTAAAAGTGCCTTTCAACTGAGTCAAACAACTGAAGGAGAAATCTCAACAGAAACTAAACATTATACGTAAGTTAATACTGCACTGCCATTGTATTTCATTGCACAGAGGCGCGTTTGTTATTCTGGACTGGTGCTCATTTTCCACTTCTTCAATATATCATTGAGTGCCTGTTTACCATTTATCGTATCAGGCATTCAGCCCTTTATAATTAAGAATAGGGCGTGCGTTAGTGCAGTATGGAGGAGCAAAGATGTAAGAAAATCGACTGATGCTGATTAGTTGTTGGTCAATCAGTTGATGCGGTATCAGCGTTTGTGGCCTGTGGAGGCAGGGTAGATATGTAGCACCATGCCCATAATGAGGGAGAGAATGCTGGTTAATCAGTGTGATCAATAGGGTAGTTGATCAGTGTCAGTGTTTTGATCAGTTAGCAAATGGTTCCTTTGTCTTCATTTCATTTTATTTGCCTCTTTGCTTTGATGGGTCCTGATTGCCGAGTCTTACATTTTCTCCTCTTTCCCTTTATTACTTGTCTGCAAGCCAAAAGAACAGGCAGTGATTGGGACAGTGTGTCAGGACTCTGCAAGATGAATGCAGTCTTTGCCATAACCCCACCACACAGGCACACATACACGTGCACATGCACACAAGAAGCAAAACAATCCATAATGGAATGATTGGCACACAGGTCTGGGTATAGAAATATGGGTTTTGCAGATCTTCATTGTTCCCCTGCTTGTTTTTCTATGCACTTTTGGTTTCAATGATTGGACTGCATTTTTTGCATTGTTTTGGCCCTGTCATCTAAATCTGTTTGTCCACTTTCTATCCAGCTCATGTTTTTGACAAGCTGAGTAGTACCAGAAATACTGAAGGAAGTCTCTTAAGACAGGCAAATTCTTAAATGAATACTAATATGTTTTATACTGTCGACCATTCCGTTATCTCAAAAACAACAGGTTTAAGCATTTTCTGAGAAGCTATGCAGCATACCCAGCTGGGCTCCTGACTATAAGTCTCAGCCCTGTAAGCATAAATATCTACCAGTGCAGCATATTTGGACAAACAGGATGAGGCCTGCATGGTGCTAGTTGATAGCATATGTTATGTTCACGAAGTTAAGGGGCAATGGTGATACTTTGTATATTTTATACCTTGAATACTAAACTTTATTGCCAACCAGTTTCCTATTCATAGCACAGGCTTTTATATGTCACTATTTATGTTAATGTAAGTGCAGTATGACAATGAAATTGTGTTTATGAGATGTGGGAAACAAAATGCCCAATACATTTGAATTGACTGTTGACTCGCTCCTAATGACTACCCCAAGCCTGAAGCACTGAATCCATACAGATGTTATTTAACACCACCTGCGCGCCTCACACTGAATTCATTACACTTGATTATAGCAATAGCACTGGACTGTCGTACACACAGGGTCATACAATAAACAAGGAATGACAGTCACCAAATGTTAACAGTGAGTTATTGTATAATAACAGATGGTTATGACACCATCACTGACTACAGTTTTGTATTTAGAAATAGATAGTGTTTGTAATGAACATTCACAAATGCACAGATTAAACATTTTGATCCAGACATTACATATTTAGAGAGATATTTAGTTTAAGTGGATTCATTCAACTTATTTCATTAAAGGCACCCTGAGGTGTTTTTGGCACCGAAGAGCAATGTGGGTCCTTCTCATTTTGTTTGTTATCATGCATGTGCATCAGGGCGGATATACTCAGTCAAAAGCACAACACACATTTCTGCCAACTGTTGCCACTGTCACAAAGAGCTACAGTTGGTGGTAACACGCTCCAATAAAAGAACAAAACACAGCAATGTGCCAACAAAGACAGTGAAGAAGAAATGAACAAATAACCATGGATGTAAACAATGTAGGTTTCAAAATGCTAACAAAGTGGGTTTTGCAAATGTTTTGAAAGAAACTGTTTCTTAGACCTCAACAGTACTCCCAGTAGGTCTTAGAAAGAAGTCCTGATTTTTAATTTTTTTTGTTTACCAGAAACTCCACGGGGCAACTTTAAGATAATATGGATATGATACTTTCACCTCTCAGTTAGTGGAGTTGACTTTCTCTTTTCTTCCGGTCTTTGAAATCTACTCGATGATGCATGCTGTCAGTGTTAAAAGTTTCATCCTTTTGCCAAAATAAAGTGCACAGCTCTGATGATTTTTTTTGGCTCTTATTCACTGGACTGTTAATTTTGTTCAGTCATGACATTTGAAACATTGTTAATAGCTTGAATAAGACTATTTTTAGGAGCATCAAGCAAAGTCATTATTTGCACAGTTTGGCATCAGAGAAGGGCATCAGCATAACAACTACAGTACAATACACAGTACTTCTTCAAAGTTAAATGGAGGCGTTGGGTGAGTCATGCACTGTGTCATCAATGTAAGCTGTATCACCCCGCTGATCCAACTATCAGGAAAAATTCAGAGTGAATTGTTTAAGTCGGAAATGTAACTAATGAAGCTTTTGATTAAAAATGCACTCAGGCCTTGCCCTCTGCCTCATCAGTTGCTTGCCACGTGTTTCTATCATTAGACTTATGACTTCCTTTTAAGACTTACTGCTGAGCTGACATAGTTCAAAGGCTCTGTCAGCTCTTGGGTGATCTTGAACTTGGTTTGAATTTTGAATTGACCTCTCAAAATGTTGGCATATGGTTCTCTATGAGGACAAGAGATGATCTTAAAAACTGCATTTAGTTTTACAGAGCCTGTACAATAGGGGCTCTTTAAAGTAAGTATTAACAATTGGGCAGAGTAAAAAGCTATAATTATTGTTATCAGTATTGTAGGTGTAGTTATGTTGTTTATCGATGAAGAAGGGACTTTATGTAGAAAGGGAATGGATGGTATTAGGTGTGAGCTGATGGTGGAATAGAACACTTGTCTGTATCTGTGTAGAGCTTGAAATTAATATTTGAATCTCCTCCCCTCCAGTTAGAATAAGAGTCATGGTTACAGTGGGTATCCACTCGAACCACCACCGCCATCATCCCACTTGTGTACTTAAGCAGAGGCTTGTGGGAGAGTGTTTGTGACTTTACCTCCTGCACAATTTTCCACGCATTGAGATATTCTTGTCACATGCAGCTGCATAAACTTGTGTGTGTGCGCATATGTATAAGTGGCAGGGACATTTTATGTTTGTATTTGTATGGGGCTGGGGGTATGAATCCAAATGAAATATTTTATGGACCAGTGGACCTATTAATTGTCCCCCAGGTGTTATCTTTGCTGACGACTAATCTTTTAGTGACAACCTGCTGGGCTTGGTTCTTCTCTCCGTCTCCTTCGCTCTTCCTGTGCTTTTCTTAATTTTTGCTCCTCTCCCTCTTTCCTCAAGGTGACCATAGTTTTGTTTCTTGCAGCTCTCTCCAACTTAAAGATACATACTTTGAAACTCTTTCTTCAATATCCCTATTGTAACCAAGGGATAGTCGCAATTTCATCTGTGTGAATCTGTATACATAATGCTGCTATTGAGATAATGCGAAGCCTCCATTACACCCACTGTGAATCACAGTTAATTGTATACAGAAACTGTAAAGGGAATATGATCCTCATACCAGATAAACCTATGTAATTGAGAAAGCTTAAAAAGTTCTCAGTAATGTTATGCAACCCTTTGATATCTGATTTTCTTTTCCTTCCAGTCAATCCGGTGTGTTCTATATGGACATGATGACCTATGAACGAAGTAGAGCACAGATTTCAACTCAACCTCATATCAAACAATTATGCTCCAACAAGTGAATGACACACTTGGATGCACAGTTTCACAGAACAAGCAGGGTGTGACATCGCCAAATTGTTTTTCTCTGAGCTCCAGACTGGCAAATATTGATTTTTAATGTCCTGCTTGGCCAGTCATTAAAAAAAAAAAAAAAAAAAAAACCCAAATTTACAGAGACTATGATGAAATGATATAAAAGAATGACCACCTTATTGGAAAATACCGTGCTTTGGATTTATAATGATGTAATACCAATGCTGCCTTAGAATATGACAGCTTGGTCAGAAAGGTAGTTAGTCATAACAGCAACAATTTGGATACAAAAATTAGTATGATTAACTCGTAAGATGTAGGATTAAAAAGTTTTAACTCTCTTACTAGCTGCCATGAGAGACAAGAACAAGCGTGTACAATTTGAAAAGGGAAGATTGCTGCTGGCCAGAGCAGTATACTTACAGATTATGATGATGAGGCATGATTTTCTTCAAAACATGATTTTTTCCAAAGGAAAGGGATGTTATTTCAGATCCTCTATCAGAAACTTTTTGTCTATTCAGGGTCCAAAGTTGTTTAAAACCACAGCACATAGCGCCCATGAAATCTCTTACAATATGCTCTTACCTTGAGGGCTGATCCTGAATTTACTTGAGTTTCCTACTTGTTTCTTTGTTTTCAATGTTCTGGGTTTGTGCTACTCTATTTTACTTGAATCCAATATGAGGTCTCCTGTTTGGCGTTTCTAAACATTTTGTCCATTCATCACCTTATTTGCAGCAATTTGTAATTTCGATTGTGAAAGGTGCTTGAAAAAAAGTTTTCTATCGGTCTTATTTAAGTTTAACAAGTGAAAGGTGAAGTGACATTTTAGAAAGTAAAACCAATTAAAAGACTTTTTCCACCCGTTCTAACAATTAATGTTATCTTATGTTAGCTTATAGATCTGCTGAAGAGGAAACCTGTCTTGAGACAGCTGCCACAAATAATTACTATGGCATACATGATATGTACAACTACACTCCACACATCCTTCTTGCACATTTTGACCTGCTTTCAGCTTGTGTTGAGGTATTTTTTAGTGAACAAATCTAAGTAAATATAATTACTGAACTGTTGCGTTTTTGCCAGTGAGCTCTTGTTTCAGTTTTAACATGTCTGACTGTCCCTGTGGCTACCTGCTGGTCTGTGTTGCTGTGTGTGAGACACTGACACACTTTACCTATTGAATGTTCTTCTTCACAGTAATCTGCATGGAAAGCAGCCTGCAGATTATGCAGTGAGTCTGGAGATGCTGGAGATTTTCCAGGAAGCCTCAGAGGGAACCCAATATGCTAATGTCTCTTTTAGCCCCTCAGCCAGTCTTTCTGCGGTACGTCTGTATGTCCCTAAGAATTGTTATGGGTAGAGTGCTAATTTTTGTGCATTATTGACCAAGACATTTCTAAACTGTGTTCTTATGTCCTTTCTTAGGTGAGTGACTTTGTGAGGAGAGATGAAAGGGTTGCGTTTTTTGCCAGCAAGCTTTCTCAGCCAGCACAGCTTCAACTAGCCAAACTGGGACAGCTACTAGGAGGAAAAGTGGTTGACACCTTTTCTGGCTCAGGTAGTGTTCGTATGTTTCATACACAACCTCCTCAGGGGACTTAAACTTCCTCAATGTTCCAAGGTTATGGTTGCATATGATTGCTTATTAATGTTGTTATTTGTGACACATGAGCTCTCAGCAACACTGCAAATTAACTGCAGCTACCAGCCAATTACTGGTACATTGGGACCATGGCTGGTAAGCTTCTTCACTGCCAAACACTCTGATAGGTAATCAACCATCATTTGGATGCCCTGTTCAACTGAAAGATTTATTATATGGGCAAATTTCAGGCTCAACCACCCAATGGGTTCTGTAATCATGGGAGTCTCTTTCACTGATCATAATGTTTGTTATGACGATTATATATTGTAAGTATGTCCACCACCTTAGAGATGGGATTTGTATCTGAATCATCCTTTATAATACCTACAGAACCAACCGAACCAAGCACTATAGGCTTTACTATCTATAACAGACACTTTTTGTATTGCAAAAGCCAGCAGTTTGTGCATTATCACTCATGAAAGTTCAACAGTAACTAACAAGTGCTTTTAGAGGTGTATACATCATTGTGATACAGCAACTCCTTCACTGTTGCATAGTAATAGCTGGGAGAATAAAAGAGAGAAAAAGTAATTGAAATCATTCCTCATAAAATGTTTGGAGGTACTGTCAGGGTGATGAATAAGCACTAATGAAAAACAGAAGTGTTTCTCACAACTCTCCTTCCTCTGACCAGAGGGGTTAAAGTTGGTGCTTTCAGAGAATGTTTTTTACATTTTGAATTCAAAGCTACAAATCCATTCAGTGCACAATGTAAGAAGGTTTTGCCCTGGAGGTATCATTATGTTCATTTTGTACTTGTCAACTGTGCTCACTTGTTGAATGAAGAGGCAATAAGCCTGTATTTAAATTTTAATAAACTTATAATCATGCGTCCTTGTCTGAAGCAATTTATGAAGTAAGCGGTTACTTTCCCTTTAGATGTGTTGCCATGACCTGTTTGACAGGTTTACAGAAAGCTTACCAGTTTACCCCAGTGAAGTAAGGGACATGAGTAAATTTTTAACACAATGAGAAATGCACTACATTTATGGGATGAATTAGGAATCAAAACCACAAATATTAATTGTCCTCTGCTGTTGGGTTAGGACAGATAAATCAATATCACCAAACAATATCTACTTTAAGCAGAGCTGTGTTTCAAGACAAATGAGTTATTGAAGCTTATGTTTGACACATGTGAATAGTTTTTGCCCAGTGTAATGTGAACATGGCCTGCTGAATTGAGCATTCGTGTCCCCTAAGGATGAATTTCTTCTTTTTAACATTTCTGCTGTCTTTTCTATTTTCAAATCAAAATTTAGCAGTTTGGCATCTGACCAGGTACTGGCAAAATACATTCCCTTCATCCTCAGCTTGACTTTGTGTTGAGTGCTAATTAGTAAATCTTAACATGCTAACACAGTAAACTATAATGACATGATGACATTATACCTGCTAAACAACAAAATGCTATCATGCAGGCGTTAGCATTATCGTACAAGCACCACTGTGCCTAAATACACCCTCACCATAAACTCTTAATATCACCCTGGTCTACTTTAGTTTTGGACTACAAGAACTCAACATGTGCTGGGCGTCAGCACAAGTGTCTCGTCAAAAGATTCAAGTTTTGAAGTAGTATTTTTAAGAAAAATACAGTGTCTGACTTTAAGTAATGATGTGATCGAATGTGTTATCTTGTACCACTCTAAGTATCAAGCTGTCTGAATGTGCACCAGTAATATACTGTGTAGCTGGAAAGTGTGGCAGACACACAAGGAGGGCAGCAGAAGGCAGCTGCTATTTGTGCATGTGTAGCACAACTCATTTGCACCTTTTCAATTTGGCTTGTTTATGAGTGTGTCTGTCTTCTCCCTCCAGTGAGCCACATTGTGGTGCCAGAAGGACACATGCCCACTACCTACTCCACCCTCCTGGGTCTCCTTGCTGGCTGCTGGGTTGTCAGATACAGCTGTAAGTATGGAGTGAGCCGTCAGCTGGAGCAGCTCTCTGCAGATGCTATTTTTGGATGTCATGTTAGACAATGTTGCTGTTGGAACCTGGTTAACTACCTACTGCAGTGGCACTGAGGCACATTTTATCCAAAATATCCTGAATGTTAAATTAATTATCTCCTAGATATTAGGGTATCTAGCAGGGAGATCACCTCGACAATGAATTACAATTATGTTTGGATATTTATTGTGTTCACTTCCTTTCATTCCTGCTGGTCATCAATTCAGTGTAGTGGCCGTAACACTCTCTTCCATCACTGCAGCTCAGGATAACATGAGGCAAAGTTGTGAATAAGCCAGTATTTTGGCCAGATACACAAATATTATTTTCACACAGTCAGGTTGTAGCTCTGCAGCAGAAAGAGGTTTATGCATTTGAAAATGCTTTGGTTATTAATAACATGGTAGTCACAATAGTAGTGGATTAGATTTAGACACAAGTGCACAAATGTCAACTATTGATTTATTTTCCATAGAGTCTCCAGATTAATTAACAGCTCCATCCAATGAAATGAAGCTTGACTCCTGCTGTTATTTATTGCTTTAAAACAACACCTCATAATTTTGAAAAAATATGCTAATTCGCTTTCTTCTGCACATTAGATGACAACATCAGTAATACCCCCGTATCTGTCTGCCAATGTGATGCTACTGCCAGCAGCTGGTTAGCTTAACTTAGCATAAAGACTAGAAACAAGTTAAGAGTTTGCTGTTGTCAGGTGCTCCTCATACACTCCTACATCACATTTAAACATTGTAAATTCTGTTCATCATGTATACTAACTAACAAGGCTTTAAAAAAAAAAAAAAAAACGGTAGAGATCTATTTTTGTGCTGCATAGGCAAAAGGAAACATTTACAGTGTGTTTCTTAATTTATCTTTTTATATGGTGAAGCTATTGTATTTGTCTGCTACAAGGTTGCATATTTATTCAGTTTACTGAGTTATTCAAGGGTGCTCTAGCCACAGAGAAGAGTATTTCCATTTGCATTTGAAGTTTAAATTTGCTGCAGTTAGGCGACTCTTGGCATAATGTAGTATAGGACAAGTATGAAAAATCTACAAGGTAAATATTGGACTTGGAACCACAGTGCAGAGAAAATGGATTGTGCTGCACAAGGTTTTTGGAGTAGGTTTATGGGTTTTGTGTTCTACCATGGAGTTGTGTTAGCTAATATGGGGTTTGTTACTTTGACACTCAAAGTTTTGTAGAAAAAACAGGACTTGTTTATTAATTGTACGTTTACCTGGCTTTCTGCTGTTTCTGTGATAAAGGCCTACTCAGGCTCCCATGTTAATTACTCTTCCGTGTCAAACTGCTCTGAGATGTGTACTTTCGATCTTGTGCTTTCTCTCCTCTGCAATTTTCAGATGAAATCAGGGGCTGTGTTTGGAATATGAATTTCTAAATACAATACTTTTTATTTTCTGCAACACATGAAATGTCTTGGGAAACATTACAAGAACATTTTGCCACAGGTAAATTTCAGGTAAATTGTTTGTGCCTGCTGCTTTGTGTGTGTATGCACACACCTTCTTACATGTCTGACAGCCAAACAGAGCAGGTGGGTGACTGGGGGAAGGAATCTGGGAATCAATGTGCCGCTAGGCTTAAATATCACTAGCAATGAAAAGATGGCTAGCTCTCTTTTCCTTTTTGATTTGTGCCAAGATGAAAACTTAGAAAAAATTTAGCTATTCTCAGCCAGTCTCCCTGGCATTATTGAACTAAATCAACAAGCACATATTCAGAGGAAGTCAGCTTCAGGGGAAGTAAAAAGAGACTTGCTGTCAAAGAGTGTTCTGTTACCTTGGTGTGCTCTTGACTGGTGTATCCGTCAGTGGGATCTCTTCACTGTGTGTGAGTGTGTGTAGAGTAAAATGCCATCCACACTTGTCTCTGTCTGTGGCAGTAAGGCATTTTAACTTTGAATGTGTATGTTTTACTGTATAAGATTGTGTGTTTGGACCATATTCTGCCCTCCCCTTCTCTTTTCTCCACGCAGGCTGAGCACTTGACACAGCTTGTCTCCCTCGTGACAATCGCTGTGCTGTCCTATCTGTCTCTGTCCTTGTGTATGTGTGTGAGCGCACACAAGCAGCTGAGTTCTCACTGTCACCTGCCTTTGTACACCATCGCTGTCGGCTAGGCCAAGCGACTGGCTAACCTCTTTATCAGTCTTATAGTAGAAGCCCCAACTAAGCTTTGATTGAAGATCAAATGTTGGATTGAAATCCTTTTGCCAACGTTTTGGGAAATGCACTTATTGGCTTTATTTCTAAGAGTGAGATGAGAAGATGGATATCATTCTCAGTGTCCAAGCTGGACACAGGACATGTTTAACCTAGCTTTGTATAAAATTTAGAGAGAGCGGGAAGTAATTCAACACATCTAAAGCTAACTGTTTAAGCATGTTTCATCTCATTTGTTTAACCTGTAGATAAGCAGAAAAGTAAAAGGGGCAATTTGTGGTTTTTCTAGGATGGTTGCATGTTGTAACTATGGTATTTCTTGGTGAACAATAACCAGTCTGTGCGAACAAGACTGGAGGAAATCCCACTGTGAGGTTGCCAGGTTCGGCACTATGTTTGCACCTATTCAGAAACCAAAACAAGGACATGTGCTTGCCAGCTGTACCTGGCAACCTGCACTATATCTGGATGCTGCACACAAGTGCTGCATCATGCTGCTACATCCCTGCTCTTCTATAGGTTGTTTAAATGAGCTGGCTTTAGAGGTGTTTGCAGAAACATATTTTATTCACTTTGGAGACAGGTAAACTGTTTCTCCCCCTCATCCAGTCTTTATGCTAAGCTAGGCGAGGCAAATCTTGACAGAAGCTCTGCACTTAATGCGCAGACGTGACATCTTTTCATCTTATCTTGGAAAGAAAACAAAAAAACACATTTCACAAAATGTCGGACTGTTCCCTTTATATGATTTTTCTTCTCCCTTTTTTCTCCCAATTTTTACTGACTTATTTCCCTGCACTTTGGTTCTCATCTCTGCTACTCCCACTGTTCATCTGCTTCCTCCCAATACAAGTTCTAGCTGTTTCTTTTTGACACTGCTGCTCGGGACTGAATCCCTGAGTACTTTTTTTCTTATTTCTCATGTGGCATGACAGTGGTTTTTAGGATTCTGACTATCAAGATAGAATGAGCTATCCCCCACTGTCTGGATGCTGAAGTGTCAGGGTAGGCCTTCAGAATTTCATATCAGTCAAACTCAACTCACCAGTGGTTGTCTTCATAATGAGATAACAGTTCTGGTTGGTCTCATGGTTAATCAAGGAAGTGGGTTCCTCTGGCTGTTTACTCAGTCACTCACTCAGGAAGGGGTTTGAGATGTTTTTTGCTTTCAGTGTCTATGAAGGTAATTAGCAAACATGCTAATGACTCCTCAGCACTAAGCACCATCGTCCGGAGCGATTAACCCCAGTATCTCCCCTCTTCTCTGCCCAAGTCTCTGGCAGCATCCCCATAAATGAAAGCTGTAATTAAGGGGGATGAAGGAATGTAATTGCCCTCCACCCCATCTTCTGGTGACTGTGTGTCTGGATGTATGTGTGTAATTTGCTGTTTGATGATAGGGGCTATATTGTGACAGGGTGTACGCAAGCACACACACACGCACACACACGCACACATGCACACACACATTTACCCTAATCTGTTCGTGTAACGATATCTTGCAGCTGGAAGCAACAGTGTGGAACACTAAACTGCAACTCAAGATGTAATGAATTTCAAGGTTGTGTGGGTGTGGCAAAATGTAGATACCTTCAGATGAGTATTAGGCCTGTGGGACTGTTTGCATCTGTCATGGTTGGAAATGTTGTGAGAAGTCTCTGCACTGCAAGTCTATATTCAGACCATGTCTTATGCTCAGGTCTATTTGACATCCTTTATACATATTTTTCACCAAACCAAATCTAGTTTCAACATGTTTAGACGTGCAACTTTTAAAATGTGAGCTTGGGTTTTTTTAATATACCCCCCCAACATATGATACTCAGTTATAAAACGCTTAAGAAGAAGGAAGAACAGCACTGTGATCTGAGTCATGTTCAGAAGCATTTTTTTTATCTGTGACAGTAACAGGGTCATTAAAATGTGTGATTTTTTTTTTTTTTTCTACCCCCCTCCATATCTGCCTGTACTTTTTAAGAAAAACTTTTCTGTCTTTAGGGATGCTTTTCTTAAGGATTTAGAACAAAGGTTCTCTTCTAACTCAAAAAAATGCCGGAATGCTGGCTGTCACACAGTTCCAATTTGACTCTGTAAAACCTCTCGAGACAGAAAGAAAGAGATGATTCTCGAATTCTGCTTAAGCTCAAGATACTTAAAACGAGGGTTGCATCATTAACTCCATCATGCTGTGGGCATCTTTTGCTGTCAACAATTGCAGCTTTCCCAATACTTGAAATCTTCCAACTCGGTGTGATAAAACAGACATAAGCTTTGTCATCCTCCGTTTGCAATTGCCTTGTCACACTCTTTCAAGTCAACATAATTAGCTCAAGCTTTATTTTTTTTCTTTCTCTTTCTCACTTTCTTTCTCTCTCTCTCTCGCTCTCTCGCTCTCTTTCTCTCACTCTCTGTTTGATGCCAGGGGTGGAGGCATGTCTGCAGGCGGGCAAGTGGATGCCCGAAACTGAGCACGAAGCAGGAGAAGGCCCCCAGCGCAGTCGCGTCAACAGATGTAGCTTGGTAAATGAGACACAAACAAACAAACAAATATGTGAAAAAGATGAGTATAGATTGTCTAGACCTTCTGTCCTTGGGAAAAATGTGTTTTTCCAAGCAGTGGTGCATGGTTGTTGTTTAGCAGCACACATGCTATTAAAAGTACACGCTTGGACTTTTTTGTGTTTTGAAACTATGAATCACAGTTGGCCTTTTTTATTATCCTATTCAAAAGAAAATGAAATTCAAATCAATCTTAATTAAGCATTTCAACTTTTCTGTGCCACAGATACAGTTAAGGGTATCAATAGTTATGTCAATGTGATATTTCAGTTTTTCCCTTACAAAAAATTTGCAAAACAAAAATTCTACAATTCTGTTTTGACTTTGTCATTATGAGGTATGGAGTGTGGACATGACGTAAAAATTAAATTTCAAGGGTTTTAATATAAGACAGCAACATAACAAAATGTGAAAAAAAAAAAAGTGCCAGTATACTTTCTGAATGCACTGTATATCTTTGATTGTGCAGTCAGCCATTTTAGGTAGAAAGACACAAGCAGATGCAGAAAGATATACTAGGAAGTACCAATTAGTGAAGGTAGGGTTTTTGACAATATATAATGCTATGATAAGTGTTATCCAAACAACACACATCCACAGAAACACACCATCCCCACCTTGAAGCCTGGTGTTTACAGGATCATGTTGTGGGGATGATTCTCTGTAGCTGGCCTTGTAAGCTTTGTGAGGGTAAAACGAATGCAGAAAAATCCTGTAGGAGAACTTGCTGCAGTCTGTAAGAGAACTGCGACTTGGATTTATTTTTCAGGACGACATCAACTGCAAATGAAGCCAAAACTATACTGGAATGGCTTTAAACCAACAACATTAATGCCTTGCAATGACCAAGTCAAAATCATGACTTCAGTTTTCACAAAGAAATTGTGGCAGCGCTTGAAAATTGCTGCTCACCCACCAGTCACCATGAAACTTGACAGAGCTTGTACGTTTTGCAAAGAAGCGGGGACCCTGCATTGTCTAGATGGAAGAGCTGATACAGACACATACTGTGTTTCTTGATAAAGGAGGCTCTTCTAAATATTGACTATGCTGTCTATAATTGTTTTTCAGTACTTAGTGTACCTAGTTTTGATAAAATTGTAGAAATTTGATTACAGTTTCGCCTTTTCTGTTATTTTACGTAAAAAATTCTGTTTATATCAACTGTGATTCAGTGTGGCAGAACAAACTTAATGAATATTTCTTATATGCATTGTTCTGTGTTAATACATGATATTGTGATTACCTATTTGTTCCCTGAAACATAGAAGCACCTTGAGAGGCTTAAGAAGCCGACTAACACATAGTTTGTTGTTTACCTCTGGGCAGGCAGACATGATAATAAACACATGTTCCTCAGTTGATTTAACATGTACCCATTATTGGTTTCTTCTGTTTTCTTCCTTCTTGGGCTGAATAAAAATGTCCAACAATAAAGTGTTCTAGAAAAACAATAACATCAATCTTAATCACAAAAAAGTGAAATCAAACCAAAGCATAGTCAAAGAACCTTCTTACTGGAAACTCTTAAGAGAGCCAATTTACACCCCAAAACAGTTGAGTTCGTTGATGCTGTGAATAGAACAGTCTCCAGTGGCCTAATTCACTGCTGCTTTAAACATCAATGCTAAGTGGCTCTGAGTTTGTCTGGAGAGCGGCACTGATAAAAATGTCTTCTGGCTCTGCAGTAAAGAAGAAAATACAAAGCGTCCACACAGACTCTTGGTAATATGAGAGCCTAGATTCAATGGCAAAGAAATTATTCAGCGTTTAACTTCATCATAAACAATAGGGTAGACTTTAATCCTACTGCCACTGTTCTCACAAGGACTTAAGTTTTATCCTTGTGCTGGCACAGTGACTAACATTTTTAATGGAGGAAGATAATAGACAGCGCTTTTCTCTTCTCAGCCATGCTTTTGATGCACAAGAAAGTGTTGGTTTAGACCAAGGTTGACTTAATCATCAAATTTCTACTAATGCTTGAATTTCTTCCTTCTGATCATTCATCTTTTGTAGCTCCCACCGCTCTTCGACGGCTGTTTCTTCTTCCTCCTGGGATCCTTTAAGGCGCCTACCAAAGATGAGCTCAGCAAGCTGCTCCGAGAAGGAGGAGGTCAGCTCCTGAGCCGGCAGCCCAAGCCCGACAGCGATGTGACACAAACCCTGAGTGCAGCTGCTTACCACGCCCTGCCAGGCTCCGACCAGGCTCTCTGCACTCAGTACATTATCTTTGATCCTCAAGGACCTCACAAGCCCACAGTGGTCAGACGAGGTAAGGTGTGGTCAGCTCCCTCTACCTGGATTATCAACTGCATTGCAGCCTTCCGGCTCCTTCCCGTCCCTGATTCTCAAAATCTGGTGTGAACTATATACTAAATGATAATTTTGCACCGTCACTTATGTTATTGCATGGAAATTATGTGTGTTTTGCTTTTTAAATATGTGATGATTAAGTTGACATGACATGATAAGACATGAATCACATAAACAACAATTAAAACAATAATGTAGCTGATGAAATCTTTGAATGTTTTTTTGTTTCTTTTCTTGACATCATACTAAGCAGATACCTCAAACCACCTTAACTTACTCCTTTTTAATGTGAAGGGACAGGTATCTACTGAAAACTTCTCACCCTGTCTCTAAGGGTAAGCGCTGCCACCCTGTGAAGGAAACTCATGACCATAGGTGACGGTTAGAAATTAGATTGAATGGTAAATTTCTCCCTCTTCACTGCGACACTCCAGTACAACATCCACATCACTGTAGATGCAGCAGCAACCTCTCTGTCCATCATTAAGATATAAAGTTTTCTCTGCCGCCGAGCATGGCTTCTTGCCGGGAGCAGGTGGTGATTGTCACTTGACAAGAGCTTCGGCCATTGTTGCGTTTACAACACAAGATCATAATAGGCCCTCTGAGCAGCACTAGTCTTGAGGACAGACTGGAAAATGACTTAAAATGACGTTTCTACTAGACTGGTAAGTAAACAGCTGTTAATGCCAACATTGGCAATGTAGCAGTATCAAAGCTTACAATTAGCCTCTTTAAACACATTTGAGGCACTTTCCACTATTGCACAAATTTCGTGTTAATTCAGCATTTTGTATGTGTCGTTTGGGTGTCCCACTCAAATTAATTTGTTGTCTGCTGCAAAATTTAATGAGTAGTTTTAGTGTAGAATAGCATTCCATAACCTGCATGGATTTACCAGGGAGAGATAATTATCTAATTATCTAATTGAGAAGGCCTGTTTGATACAAATGGAGGGAGTGTGTTCCTTAAAAAGATCAATGGACATTCAATATAAAGTATAGAATAGGAAAAACAAAGCAATTAATTGTTCTGTCACAGCTCTGGCACTTGCTGTGAAAAAGAAGCAAAACTTTTCTTTTGTGTCCATTAGGGGTGTGTATGTGTGTATGTGTGCGTGCGTGTCCGTATTCCTCACCACTAACACTGGTCTGCAGGTATGTGTGCTTTAAGAGGTCTTCTACTGGCCATCTCCCAAGATGGGATTCAATGGGATTAGTCAGGGATGCACCTAATTGCTATTGATTGCTATGTGCTGCATAAAATTGCTTCCCTTTTCTTGTCCACGCTGGGAGGTGGGAGAAGGCAATTAGCAGTGCGGATGAGATAGAAGCCCAGACTGCCTTGTAATGAAATAGAATGGAGGAATGAACCTGTGAGTAATGCCCTTGAACTCACTGAGCATTACAAAACCATTAAGCACTGGTATCTTCTTATTTTCTCTCAGAGAGCTGTGAGTCAGGAAAATACTGTAATTTTATTTATTTGGAAATGTTCTGCTTATAGTAAAGATCGCCTGGAGATATGCTGTGTACCGAGTCAGCTGTAAAGTTTCATGTCGAGTATTGTTTGTTGTTGCTTGCACGGTTTTATTATGTGGAAATTGTGGCTGAATTCAAGGAGAGTTGCTTAGCAGCATTCTCTAAGTTTCAATTAAATTTCATCTCACATGCTGCCCCTGCCATACATTCAGTTGCCAAGAAATGCTGTGCTTTTCACAGTAAAGAAATGCACATTTTTCAGTAGTTGTTAAGAAATCCACACTCACTTTTGCTGAATCACACTTCTTTTCAGGTCAATTTAACAAAATATTTTTTGTCTCGATGAATAATACACATTTCTTATTCGTGTTTTTTTTTTTTTTTTTTTTTTTTTTTTTTTACTCCACCTCAAATTTCAGAATACACATTATATGTTTGAGCATATTTACATATGGACAACATGGGGAGCACCAAGGGTTGTATAACTTTTGAAATTTGGACCCTTTGCCTCTTGAACAGTTTAGGGTCAAGCTGTGCGAGCATGTATTCATATACAATCAAAGATGCTTTTCATTTTAAAAATTTCAAATTTGTTATAGAAATGATACTACAACACATTTTAGTGCCGCATGAACAGACCCTTGGTGCCCCAGAAACTAATACAACTGATTGTATAATAACAGGGTTTCTCTCTTCCTATTCCAGATAGTACTGTGTTGGTTTTCAGGCACACTTTATGTAACAGTTTTGTTGTTGAAAAAAAAACATAAGGGAGGGAAAAAAAACAATCTTTCATAGTTTCCAGCTACAGTAAGTCGGTGTCTCGTGGAAAGAACGAGTGGTTTACCTTTACAAAATGCCCATGTACAAGCCTGCGGTTTGAATGATGACGGCACAGATGGGGTCATCTGAATAGACATTCACAGACAGACATAAAGACTCAAGTTTCTTGGCAGACAATGAACAAAGACAAACTGTGCTGCTGATTTGTCCTTGAAACTGTCCAGCTTCATGTATTTGCAAGAGGAAATGTAATTTCCCCTGGTTTGCCCAGGCAGAGTCTCTCTCTGAGAAGCATATATGCATGTGTGCCACTTAAACACCTCTTGTGTTTTTAAAATACAGCCTATTCTCTCATGTGACACACATAGGCATCTATTGTTTGTTAATCCATATGGATCTAGACTGATCCTCTTTAATTCTCAATGAGAGCAATAAAGGTAATTACAGCTGTTTTTTTTTGTTTTTTTTTTTCTTCCCACTAACAGTCTGAATCACAGCTCAGCTTGGTTGAACATGATCTTGGTCTGGATGGTTTGACTTTCTGTTGACACCTACCACCTCAACTCCTTCACTCCTACCTTCATATCCAGTTGATGAAAGCAGCTTATAAAATTAAGGAGATGAGCAGCCATGGCTCCCCCAAGTTAGCTCACCAAATGAAGTGTACCACAAAAGCTGTATCACAACTATTATACAGGACAATGAGTTTCAGTGTCACAAAGATCAAGTTGCTAGGTTATCTCTATCTGCCATTTTTGCTGCTTCTCCATTTATTTATATCAAAAAAATCTTTTTATCTGTGAATTCAAATCCATATTTGTAGCTGTGATTGAACTGTCCTTGTCCTCGTACTCCTCACCCTGCTGGCTGTTACTGGAATGTAACACAATGGCTAAGTTTAGTAAATACATGACAGGAAACCATTGCACAGAGGAGTGCAAACAAGGTTGCACTTAAAGCAGTCTGGGCTGTCCATGCAGCATGAAGCCAAAGGCCATGCTTTGTGAATTTTATCTGCAACAGTAGCAATAAGGCATCAGTGGTGGCAGCAATGCCTCTGAGCCCTGTCACCTGGCACTCTGACTTCACTCTTTTCTCTAATGCTACCCAGTAAAGTAATTCCAATATGTTTTGGGGGATACATGTATAGGCTGAATAATTATGTGACATTTAAAGTAATTAAGATGAATGAAGCTCCTTTATTTATCCCAAAATGTCTGGAGCAGTGAGGCTGTGATTGATAAACCATAGATGTCAGTTTGGTTTTATGAGTCTGCAGACCTCAAGCCAGATAGATGAGGTCTGTCTTTTCACACTGAAAGACACTAAATCACTGTAGCTAAATGATGAAAATGACTCGGGCTCCATTGTTGCACCTAAGATTGGACTCCACCCACATTCTTTCACTTCTACGATTCCTCCACCACCCAGGTGCTGCAGTTTAAGACCATGCAGCAGAATTTGTGGAGTGTGGGATTCTTCCAAAAATTAGTTTTAATGCCTTTTTAAGGTAATATAGGTCTTTAGTCATCGGTCTTTATCCTATGCTCATTTCTGTCTCATTACAGAGTGCCGGGAGCTGCTATTAAGCAGCCCATCCATCACCACCCAGAAATAGGGTCTAAAAGGTTAACAGCAACGGATTTTCTAGAAATCGAATAAATTCTAGTGATGAATGGCATGGGCTTACTTGAATTCACCTTTGAATTAATGACTGGTATTTATCATCTCAAAAACATCATGTTTTAGACCTTGGTTGGGTGCCTTTTCTTTCCGACTGAACCACTTGAGGAGCACTGTGGTCTGGTAAAATACTGAAACAATACATTAACTTGCCTCCATCTTATAGCCCTGGCCTTAAGCCACACCACACAAGATGAGCTTTTCTTACATATCACGGAGGGGAGGAACAGAAAACTGATTAGATAATCTATAGCAGTGGGATAATGTAACCGCTTTGTATCTTAACAAGACTTATGGGTGTAAATGCTTCACTGGGTGCAGACCAACATAATGTGCCTGTGAGATTGTGGATGAATGGGGTGCTTGCGTATGTTCACGTGGACAATGTGCATGTGAATGCTACTTAAAAGCATTAAGACATGTGCAAATTCCCCCCTTTTGTTTGCCTGTTCTTGTTGACTGTGCCCAGCATGCAGGCTGTAGCAGCGCCAAGCACCCAGCTGGAGGATTTATCACAGAATACTTCTTGATTAAGGGAAATTAAAGCAGGCTGCTCTTGGCTCGCTAATTGCTTTGATAACAAGTTCAAGCAGTTAGTTAGTGGGAATATTTTGGAGGATATGGACCTTTGAGAGAAAACAATAACGACAATTAAGCCGGAAGGGGCTGCACGAAGTTGCAGTTTTGATTCAGTGTTGCAGAATTTTACATTTACCCCTATAAGTGGTTGAAAAACTACTTGTCTTGGTTGCTGCCTGCCGTCTTTCCTGTCCTAAAGCTAATTCTACAGTACCAACTTACCTTGCCCGTGCTGCTATTATATAGAGATGTGACTTAAAACCACGGTATGATGATCAATAAAATCTCTGTCTTGGGGTTTTATAGCAGTTTATAAAATTGAGAGTAGCGTCATCTAAGTGTTAAAGGTGATTTCCCGCCATAGTGATAAAAAGTCTTATGAAGACACAAACGTTTATGTGTGATGTGCATTTTGTAAACAAGCTCTTAAGAGTGAAATTGTGAAACTCAAACACAGCTTTGCAGTGCTTTCACTGGAGTCAAACCTCATATGACAAAAAAAGCGCTGTTAAGTGTGCTTACGGTTTGTTTTTCCTGCTGTTGGATTTTTTACAACACCTGCGTGATTGTGACAGACAGACAAGCAGATGACATACATACAGAAATCAACATGAGCAATTCAATATTGCCACTGGTTAGGAAAGAGTTCCAGGAGCTTAGAAACTTTTTGTGTGAGAGCAGCAAGTCAAGCAAGTCAATTTCTGAAAATATATAGGACGATTAAAACTGGAGGGTGGAAACAGCCATGAGACAAGTTCCGTCTTCTTCTCAGTGGCTAAATTTGTGTTTGTGTGAAGCTTGTGAGAGCATCTCCTCGATACTACGCTGTCTCAGGTAACTTAGGAATTGTGCTCCTGCCCTGTCAATCATACAAAATGGTGCAGTAGGCAGGGCCTTGCCTGAGCTTTTCCACCATCCCCGGTGGAGTCTCTCTATGACAACGACTGGCCGTTGAGGCACTCCCGCCGCAAGCACTGCGCCGGCTTCCACCAGTCTCCGTTGTGGCAGCGGCAGATGGTGCAGTCGTCCACCTTTACTTCAATTCCGGCTGGGATGATCGTTGTTCCAGCAAAGCAATTTGGACCTGCCGCATGGGAAGGGAGAGAAAGACAGGAAAGAAGGAATGAGAATGACAAGAAATGGATGTGGCTCTCCTGAGAGCCTCTCTTTTCGGAGGGGTGGTGGAGTGATGCAGAGAGCTGCAGGGAGTTAGGGGAGTCAGAGCAGACGTACAGATCTTTTCACGGGCATGCACCGATGGGCTTGTTTTTGCAACACTAAAGCGCTTTTGTTAGTCTCCCCTTCTCCCTCGACATGGAGCGCTTTGCATCCTAATGCACCGTGAGCAGAGAAGCCTGCCAGGCGCTGGCTTGGCACTACAGAGAGGCTGGAGTACAGAGAGAGACAGAGGAAGAGAAAAAGAAAGCTGCTTTGAGAGGCAGTAGGGAGAATGGTGTTAATCACTTCAGTCTGTATGAAAAGGCCACAGAACTCCTTAGCAATTCCTTACAGAGTTTCTTTCTACACACGCGCGCACACACTGTACTGACTTCCAAAACAATAAAGATTAATTTTGACATCTGATTTATCCTTAAAACATTGTAGGATTTTACTTGCATGGATTCTTTTTTTGTTGATAAGATTCCTTTAATTCTAAAACGTGTTTGATTGTGCACCACTGGAACACCTCATAACCATGTATTTGATCATCTCAGCAGATGGTGAGAGAGATTATCCGGGGTACATTTTAGGATCTGTACTCAAGGAAACCAAAAACGCTGTTACATTTTTTAGAGAATGCAGTGCATTCATTATTGGTAAACACCACCTGATATTATATCTAATTTGCTTCTCCCTGCCTCGGGGTGATTTGAGGCTGTGTATCTTTCCCTCCGCCTCTTGAGACAGAAGAGCCAGAAGGTGCCAGGAATTCGCCCCAGTTTTAATCATTTAAATGAAGCAATCAGCAGCCCAATTGGTGTGACGGTGACTTTGGATTGCTCTCAGTAGTCAGCTCTGTAAAACCTGCCAGATTCAAGACTCCTCTATGAGGAGTCATAAAAAACTCATATGTCTCATAACTCTTGAAGACACAGTAGCTTTCACGGCCAGTATTCATGGACATCTTAGTGTCCCAGTGAATTTGATTTAGTATGGGCTAACTTAATGCTAGCAGTGTAAATGTGAAACAGTACGTTTAGTTGATCTGAAGAGCCCAGATACAAAGAAGACAGCTGCATGCAAGTCTGCTCGACTACTCCACTTGGGCAGGCCAGGGCATTTTGACATGTCGCAGTAGGAAAAGCATATGTGTAATTAATAAGATAAAATAAATGATGGATGAATTCCATTTGGCTGCTTCAGTTTCAGGTTACTGGTATTGTGCATGCTGCCTCATCAATACATATCAAAATGTCAGCAGTGAAACAGACCTGTTAATGTTTTTATGGTAATGTAAGCAACTCAAAGCACTTGATTAACGTTAGGTAGACAAGTGTGTTCTTGGTTAAATATTGAAAAGTCACACTGACACAAAGCATGAAATGGGGCATGCCATCATTTAACAAAGACCATGACGTTTAATTAGCCTTAACCAGGTGTTTTAATAGACTGAAGATAGACAAACACGGTTGGCAATAACTCCCACTATTGCCAAAGTGCAGGAGACCATAAATATCCATGTGAACCTGACAAAGGAAGCTGTTGGCCACCTAGTATCCCCATCCTTTGCCTCAGCATAGATGACTCCCATGCTTTATTCTGACCCGATAAAAGCCCTTTGATCTGAGCTTAGAGGAGACATTGTGAGTGCTTGCCAAGTCTTAACTCTCATTGATCTGCCTCTGGATGGCTGGCACAGGTTACAGGACAAACTCAGTAGAGGTTGATGGGGGTAGAGGGTGACCGGTGCTGCTGCCAAGTGTGATTGTTTATAGCCAGACAGATTCGGAGGCACAAGGACACAGTTTCAGCTACCTGTCACCGCTCGAAGGATACGAGGTCACTCGTCCAAGCCTGTGATCAATTCACGGCCAATAAAATTTAGTGAAGTCAGAAAATGTTTGTCCTGTGTCAAGACTGTCTCAGCGCATCATATTCTCCCTCACTACAGATTAAGGAGTAAATTCATATTAGGACTCATTACAGTCTATTTGGCTCAAATAGGATTCTTGCCTCAAGGTAAGAAATGATTCATACAAATTCACCTGCCAAAAACCTGCAATTCAGAAAGGAAAAAAGAAACTGCAGCTTGTCCACTGAATCTGATACTCAACTGTAGCCAGCTCTATGGCACAGCTACTCAATGATACGTCTGTCAAAAAAATCACAATGACAGCCCTCCTCCGGCAGATCTATAAATAGTTTAATCCGATTGTACTAAGAAGACGCTGCCCATTTTCAGACTACCACTTATCATTTTCATCATGAGAATTATATAATTACATGTATCCCCCGATGCATTTATAGTATGTAATTCATGATAACGATTAGAGCTGAATCAGTCGGACTCATTGAATGTGAAGCTCAGAGATAAGCACTCCCACTGGCTGACTAGTCCATTGTGCTGCCTTCTGCTCTCTGTTGCTGTTTTCAGAAACACTAAGGAGCAGATTCACTAAAAAGCTACATCCATATAATGGAAGGCTCTGACAAAAATGTTGGAAGCCATAATCATTGATTTGGTCATTTGCAGGTTAAAATACATAAAAATTGTAGCAGGCTACATTTAGTTTAAACGTCTTTTAGATGTTGAAATGTTGTTAGGACCTTCCTTACATGCTTGAACTATAGTAATTAATCTCCAACCACACCTAACCCTATTTTAACCCAAATATCCAGACGTGTTTTAACCTACAATTAATGGGAACTAATTAGTAATGTGCAAAACATTTCTCAGTAACATTGCAGCCTGTAACAGTTAAGTAAGCCCTTGAAAATCCTAACTGGTTTTGAAATTTAACAACCCAAAAGCTCTTCTTTAACTATCTTAGAATGAGTGGGTTCATCCAGACCTTTCACCCACGCTGGAACAGTGCAAATGCACTGTGCAGATACTACAGCTGAACCTCCTACGCAGTAGAGATTGTCTGCAGATGCAACAGCCCCGTCAATCATGACACTGAGTAACCCAGCAGACATACAGTAATCCATACAGAATATGTTTCTTCACCTCTCGAACTAGACTCACATAAAATTGTGTGAGATCAGTATCTCTGAGTCACACATTTTGGGTTTTGGATAAATGTTCCTCCACCATAGGAGGAGGATGTGACAATAAAAGTAAAAAAACGACGCTTTCATCAGTTTTATTTTTAAATGTTAAGCTAATGTTTAGTTGTCAACAGTTAAACTTTTTTAAGTTTTTAATTTGTCCAACAGTTTGGTTTATGACCCACATCAGCTTCAGCTGTACTTTGTGTTTAGTGTGAATTTGCAAATGTTAGACATTTGAAATTTTAAACATAAGCATAATAACATTGTTATTTTGTGCATATTAGCAAAGTGAGATTAGCATTTAGCTACAGAGTGCAATCTCATAGAGTTGTTGGCATGGCTGTAAAATGAGAAAAGCTTTTCAGTAAAAATGATGAACCTTGTGGCATGAGTTAAATAACTGTGGTTAGTCTGGGGTTGAAACCACCACAAACTACTAACTGTTGCTATAAGTAGAGTATATCCGTCTTCTTTCACTGGCAGATAAACATTAATGCAAAAAACACACTGGCATTTTAAAAGCACGTTTCACATAATTATTTGACATCAACACATGCAGCAGATATAGTAAAAGACAAATGTGGCACATAAGTGAATGTCTTCCTTTCACAGTTCCCTGTCCCTTGGCCAAAAATGAGAGCTAAACAGTATTCCTTCATTGTCCTCTCCTCACAGTCCTCAGCCATCCACTCCCATAGAGACTTATCTGGCTGCCAGAGCCTGACCAGGCGCCCTTAGGGAGCCTAGAAACGGCAGGCCTACCCTGAAATGCCAAGGGTGTCACTGTGTCCTGTCAGCCTGGATTAGCTCTCTCCTAGCAGCTTCGGCAGCCTTGTTAGTGTGGGTGTTTTTTATGTGTGTGTATGTGTGTTGAAATAAAAGAAAGAAAGCAAGGGGGATGAGGAGGAAATGAGAGAATGTGTGAAAAAAAAAATGTGGGTACTTGTGGTGAAATGGCCATTTAGTATCCACCTCAAACTCAATTCCTCTCTTTAAAAGGCAACCTCTGCTTAAAATAAAAAATATATATGTTTCAGGAAATTTATTTTGACTTCTCTCAAAAGGGATGCTCATAAACAGGCTTCCATTTTAGGTATGGCACTTCACATAATGAGAAGACTGAATGCAGTAAACAAGAATCAGGTTCTCATTTGAGTTCAAGAAAACTTTCTTTGCAAGCTCTTCCAGCTTGCATTACCTGACGCTTTGATGTGATTATTATAAAATGACAGAGTAAAACTCTTTGATTTTGAACAATGCAACGCTCTGTTTTGTCTGTACTCAGCCAAGATCACATTGCAGACAAGTAGTTACTCTACTTTTGTCATAAAGCTCCATCTGTCCCTCAGGATTGGTGCTGGCAAAGGGACATCTCCCACCTCCCCTTGTAAATAGCCAATGAACCATTGGAATCCTATAATTCTAATTTAGGGATTGGCTGTGTGTGACAAGGGCACCAGGGCACTGTGAGATAAAAGGCTCTCAGAGGACCCATTAGTCCGTCCCACCATGCCTTTAATCAATGGGCTAATGTTTACTCTGCTTAGTGTGTCATTTATAATTAAAACTAGTACTGCTCATTAGTGTACAACGGGCCCAAGGTAATAATTTTAATTCATAAAACATCAATTACATCCTCATCCCCTAAAGGCGCGGTCATCAAATGGCGATACCACAGATAAACTTGCCATCATTGGTTTAATGAAAATTTAATGTGTGTTGAATTCCAGACGAGATGACTGTTTACCGTTTTTACAGATGGGGCAGCACTGCTCCGGCTCGTACACAGGGTTGACACACTCTGGGACGGCGCAGTCGGACACCACACAGTGCACCTCATTATTTGGTTCGCAGCGGCACCATTCACAGGGTGACGGCTGTGGGCAGAAGGGAGAGGAAAAACAGCGAATCGAGGTTAGATGATTCAGTAGGCTTCACCTTTTTGTGTGTGTGTGTGTGTGTGTGTGTGTGTCTGCTCTACATGACTTACAACTGGTCAGCTGAAGAAACAGTCTGCTCCCATCTGCATATTTGCTGATATTTTCCAATTAAAATTATTTCTTTTATCATACACACCTCATACAGTCTTGACAAACAAAGACACAAATTAATAAATTATTCACAAAGCAAGTTTTATTAGGCTACTTGCGTACTTAACAAACAGAGCCTGTAGCCGACTTTGAATAAAATCACTAGAAATAACTAATAAGGGATTTAAGAAGTGGTGTTCATGATATTTAGTATTTTGGTGCATTCTGCTCCGGCCTGCCTCAGGAAACAGTTCAGAGGCTTATCTTACCACCTCTGCAACATGTAAATCAGTGCTATGCAGCTCTCTTTGCTGCTGCCTCTTTCTTAAGTCTATCTTTACAAAGTCTCTTGACCGGAAAATGAACTGTAATGCAATTACATGGAGTGGAAAAATACAAACTGTTTCCAAATCATGAAAGGTCAACTGTTCATCATATTAGATTTTCTTTCCGCTCATCGCAGTGAACGGTCTTTTGAGGGCCTCTCTGCACTGGGTCTGCTCTTTCAGCGACTCAGTATGCTGTATAACCTTAGAGGGCCAAAATCTTCCATGATCAAATTTTTTATTTATTTTTCATTTATTTATTTATTTATTTTTTTGGTAGATAGGTCAATGTATGTGGAGAACACTGACTTCAGCCAAACAACATGGTTCAGCTGAGTCATAATAAACTGTGTGAGTTATCCATTTGAAGGGTTTAAAGTTCAAAATGCTCCCAAATTGCAGCAGTCAATATTTGATGCGTATCAATTTGCATTCAAAACCAACTTCTTTGTCAGCAAATGTTTGAAAATTAGTCTTTGAGGAGACGAATAATGTGCTTCACTTTCAGGTATCAAATGCTGACATGTACGGTCGCCTATACTTTTTTTTTTTTTTTTTTTTTTTAAAAGGAATTTACTTGCTCCTGAGAGTTAAATGAGAAGATTAACTCTCCCGCCTGTACAGTGAAATTTTATGTTGTTTTTACACTTTAGTTTTTGTATAAACAAGATACTGTGCTTTTTAGTGAGCTTTAGATGTCCTGGTGGACAGATTCTGTTACCCATTGACAGAGCCAGGATAGCTGTTTCCCCCTGTCCAGTCTTAATGCTAAACTAAGCTAAGCTAGCCAGCTGTTGGCCACAGTTTACCAGACAGACATGAAAGAAAACTATTGCTTTAAATACTAGACAAAATTAATGATTTTGTTTTTCTTATTATGCCATCAACTGTCCCAAATGCATTAGTTTGAGCTGGTTTTGTTATATTCCCATCTACTGGTGACAAATTGAATTGTAGTAATGACAACAATAATTTTACTGTTTTGTTTAGAGATGAGTGACAAAGATATGGTAATACTGGATGCCTTCTTGTGACTTTTATCAGCCAATTTTGCCATGATGCATTAAGTGGTACAAAAGAGGAAGTGTAGGGCTTGTATATTTATTAGGATTTATGCATTCTGGATGCACTGCAGCCACAAATTGGATATGAGCAACATTTGGAGATGGAGATGGGTAAACAGTGCAAAGGAAAACAAGAGCATAATTGTGGCCACACTTCCTGATCTTAAAACAGTCTTCTGCATGTGTAGAATGAGATCTCCAAAAGCTCCAGTGAGGATCATATCAGAGAAAATTCAGGCACGAACCTAAGGCAGTTACCCCCTACCCCGCAGTAGAAAACTGTCCCAACTGTGTATTGGATACAGTTCAGTTGATATTTCAGACAACTGCCCAGTGGGATTAAGAACTAGGATGTGGAACTATATATGTGATATGATGTTTCTAAGAGACAACAAAAAGTTAGTCAGATTAAAGATCAGGTTCCCTACAAAGGAATGAATAAGTGCAAGAGCAGCGACTGCAATTACGCGTGGAAACGTCTGTGACTTGTTTGTGTCTTGGTATAAAAAGCCCATGTTCTGTGTCTCTGCTTTAAAAGATTCACACTCCAACTGATGTTGATGATAGATTTCTTCTTATTCACTGTGTATGTTGCCTGCCTCTGATGTAAAACCCGACTCAAGGCTTTTCCTTTTCAGTCGAAGCTGCACTTAAATGATAAAGGCTTTTAAGAAATACCCATATAGATGACATCTGAACCTCTATAACTTGAACTACCTCTCATTAGAAATTCCTATCAGAAATTCCTCTCATATCTTACCCACACAAGTAGTCAACACCAGTCTTCTCACATAAACAAACCATGGCAAAAATATATCTCTATCACAGAGTTAAACACCCTTACATTTATCCGCCTTTCTGTCAGTTTGAGGGCTAATACGGAAATGTACCAATTAAATCGAAAGATGGTGTCTCATACATATGGATGATGGACTACATTTTGTCAACCTGACAGGCTTAACCTTTGGGGGCAGAAAAGGTGGGATTCAGGGTCAGTAGTGGAGCATATAGGGCTCTGTCTGCCATATATGATCTGGATTCATGATAATGACTACATTTCAGGTTATGATTCTGCATGTTCCTCCAATAGGGATATTTGGCTTGGTCTCAGGACCAGTAATTTCATATGTAAAGCTGAGCTTAGTTGTCTGTCAGCTTTCCAGGTTGAGAAAAGATGAAGTACCCTAACCTGGGGCAACACATAAAAGCAATTACACCCTTACTTTACATTGACATGACCAGCAACAGAAACCCAGGCTCAGTCAATTATTATGTAATAATAAATATGTCTCTTCAGGGAACTGAAGCAACACTAGTTTAATAATGAGATGCATTGTTTGAATGGAAGTTCAAACACACTCAGTGTGTATGCATGCACACTTACATGGTTAATGTGGGAATCTCGACTATGTCTTTGGCAATGTAAACATGATATTTTGGATAAGAACATATCCTGTTTGTGAGTACAAACAAAAATACTAGCTAGTACTATGATATGAGGACCTGTAGACACCTTATCCATCCTCCTGATCAGAGAGCATAATGTGTGAAAACATATCCTCAACTTGAATTATTTAGTTGTTAGTCAGTAAAACAAAATTCTGATGATATGCTAAATGGAAAGTGAAAGTCTTGCAAGAAAGTCTGAATGCGGAGGATAAATTGGATTGCTGCTCTTGTCCTTTATTACTGCTGATAAGATGATGAAACTGAAACCAGAATGCAGCAGAGTCCTGGCAGCCAGAAACAAAAATGGGCTCATTCTTAAATGTTGAAAGAGCTCAGTTTGTAGAGAAATGAGAGTGGCTGGATGTGGAGAAGTCAGATAGACCTGCACTGACGCAGACAATCAGAAACCTGCATATTGTTGAAATGACATATAAAAGTATATGAATAACCACATTTCTCATGTTCTATGAATACATTATATCCACAGTGTAATAAGCAGTATAAGACTTAAAACCAGAAACTAAAGTCTATAGAAACATATATCCTGTAATATATACTGTATATATGTCTAATAGTGTGTTTCCAACAAGTGTAAGCAAATCCAAACAGAGCTAAGAACAGAACATACACAAAATCCAGAATTGTGTGAATGACATGTCCTGGAGGTTAGACAAGCAGGCTTAGGACCGAAAGGTTGCCAGTTTGAATCCCTGGATGGGCAGAACTAAATGTTGGTCAGGGAATGAACAGTGAATGAACATCGCATTCACGGCTGAGGTGCCCTTGAGAAAAGCACCCAACCCCCCCAGCACCGCAGCTGCCCATTGTTCCTGTGTGTGTGTGTGGGTGCGTGCGGGTGCGTGCGGGGTCACTGCTCATGCATGGGTTAAATGCGGAAGTCAAATATTTCCTGTATGTGTGAACATACTTGGACAATCAAAGCATTAAGCTGATACAATGTCATTGCTGCTTCTTCTAGTAGTAATAGCAACAGCATTCCTTTCCTTTACAGAAACTTTTCTTAGCAGTAGATGGTCGAGTAAATGCCAGTTAGAAGTAAAAGAAGAAATGAGTAAAGGCATAGCACAACCATGAATTCACTGTAGAAGCAGGACAATTAGATAGTGGATAGTAAGGATCCAATTTTGAGTCATCCTTGATAAGCTGCCAAACATACAACAAGGAAATTACTCTTAAACATAAAAATGGGGGCAGTTAGACACAGTTTCGCTAGAGTCTGCATCTGGCACAGATTGACATATTACTATCTTAGAGGATAGAGAGGAAGATAATTAGACATCATATAGAAGTCCTTAAAGTACACATTAGTGATGCATGACTAAACCTTTCATTGTTTTTTCTTTGCAAATGCATGGTCTGAAAAATAGTGGCTGCTGGTAGACTGTAGGAATAAACTAGAATTAAACTCAACATAAGAATTAACATATATTATTAATTTAGTTTGAGGGAATCCAGTCAATACTTAGAATAAATGTAAGCCAGAAACAACAAAGCTGCAACTTAGTTTTTGTTGTTTCTGGCTAACATTCATTTTTATTTTTGTGGAAGTGTAAGAAATGGGCAGCTGGCTTCTTCACATACTGCATGCAATACTGAGAGTTATCTAGCGGTGTTTTCTTGATCTTACAGCTACAGCCATGTGATGTTAATGTACAGACAAGAGGACTGGCTCTGAGAGACAGTGGCATTTCTCTATCTGCCATATTAACCAGTGATACAGCTCAGCTAGAAGCCTGTCATTCCAGATGCCTCATAGACAGAAGTATATTAAAATTGTAATTTGGAAAAGAAAACTACTCCATGTACTTATGACACATTGCAGGTTCTTTCAATGTATTCAGTGGTGCCTGGTGCTTTCAGTGCATCCTTTTGTGTGAGGTCTACTGTGAAGAGGATCAGTCACGCCTTAGCCCAGGCTCACAAAAGAAAATGGAGCACCAGCACTGAATTTAGACGTGCTGCCAGATGTTTTGGTGAAGAAAAGTCTCCTGTTGTCCCCATCTTATTGGCTGGCTTTTAGAGTCAATCGGCTGTCATGCCTTTCATTCCCACCCTGAGACAAATGGAAACCGGGCAGGGAAGCAATGAATAGTCAAATAACCTTCACCTGGGGCAAATGGTAATGTAAAATACTTTGAGGCTGGACAACAGGGTCACGGGAAACTCACCCATGCGGTTAATAGGAGTGACGGGAATGGATTGACAGTCAAACTGCATGCTGCTGTTGTCCAAGTCAAAACAATATTTTACCGGTGGTGAGGGAATACAGAGAGAGAGAGGAGGTAAGACATTGTGCATGAGAGGAGCTGGATGCTGAAAATACTGGTGATATTTATACAGGGGTGGTTTAAATGAAAGTTCAAACCAGAAAAACTTGTCTGGAAATTCTTTGTGGCCTAATTGTTTGCACTTAATAATTTCTTATAATTAGGACCCTTTTTGCTTCTGGCAAATTGGACAGGAAAATCAATTTGAGCAATCATTTTTACAGCTTTTATGGCTGTTTTTTTTCTGTGCTGAAAAGCACTTACTAATTACTGTTGTGTACGAAATGAACTTTGTGTGCATGCTGCTTTAAATCAATTATTTTCATTGTCTGCACATGTGCTTTCACAGTACGTTTTTGCAATTATGGTTCACCAAGTTCTACAAGGGCCTTTGTTGTATTGAGAGGACAATTAAAAGTTATGAAAAACAGACATTACAAAAAAACTTTATTTTCTATCATTTGTATCTATAACAGGTGCATAACATATTTTTCTCTTAAAATGAAATTGCCTTAACATTTAAGCTCCCTTCCTAAACTGCACTGCACCGGATAGATTAGTGCCTGTCTCATGGGAATTGAAGGAAGGTAAGTAAAAATAAAGTGTTATGGCTGCGTGTTTTTGCAGTTATATTCCTTGCAAGTTAATCAATTAACATTAGTTGCTTCTAAATGGGAACGATAGTCTGTTGGCTGAACTCTACTGTGTGTACCTTTTTATCAGTGAAAATGCTGGAGCCCTCCCCCCCTTTCTCAACTCTGTATCCCTTCCCGAGGGCGGATCGCAGGAAGCACGGACGGGATTGTTCACATTTGAGTTCACATCCCAGCCCTAGCCTGACGATCTGGGATCTGAACTCACCCTATATCTCCTGGTTCTTGATTGTAGCTGCGCTGAGGCCAGAGGCACGCCGGCAGCCTTGCTGGGTGGGCTGGTCCCTTCCTCATCTGATGGGGAACCCTGTAGGTGAAACACCTACTAAGGTTGAGTGGCATGACTCTCTTGCAGGGTAACAAAACAAAATAATAAAAAATACACCCACTGGTAGTAAATCTGCACCTGCAAAATCTACATCAGTATTCAACACTATGTTCCTAAAAGTAAATACTTAATTGGTACTGGGAAATACTTGTATGACTTATTTATTTGTCAGGTTGCTGATGCATGAGTTATACCAGCATTAGATAACATGACAGTGACTGTACATCTGCTTACATGGGACTGAATGACTAACCTATTGCATGATGTGTTTTTCAGCATAATAAAACTGGAAAATTAAACAAGTGTTAGTTGATGCCAGACTATGAATAGCTACACCAGCTCACCATTCAAACTTAGACACCGAGCATCCCAGAAGCCCTAAACTGACCACATCTGTTTTGGTATCTTTCGGAGACGCTGTGTCTCTGCACTTCGTCTCCATCATCTGCTACTGAATATAAATGCAAACGTCTGCACGGTGCAGCACGCAAGGAAATGCCAATGAGGCCCACACCAAAGGTTAACCTGTCGGCATCTCTAAACAGGGGTCTGTATCTCAGATACTGACGGCCTTTGATTTCCGCGAACACTGCAGGGTTCCGAAGCTTTCATGTCCTTGCTGAAAAGACTCTACCTCCACACTGGATGTGGACTAAGACATTAGAGTTACTTGTATGGTTTTAGATGGAGGGGTTGATAATCCTGCACCAAAGATTTCCTTTCTCCTTACTGCTGTCACCAAGACAATCGATAAGAACAAATGAATGCCCCCCCCCCCCCCCCGAAGTATGAAGAAGTGTTCTTCCCTCTCAACAGCCTCTAGTCAAGGTTAGCATGATGGTGAGTTGCAGTATTGATGGACTTGATCTCACATTAAACTGTATGGCTTTTGCACACACAGCAGCTCTTACACAATCTCTGGGCTTGCATCCCAATGCAGGACGGAGTTTGATGCTGTCCGACACGCAAACACACCAATCAGTACATATTAAGTACATAGGTTTTAAACAGGCTGGTTTTCACCTCATTTTAATGCCGATGTTCCATCACGTGATGTAGAGCTGCAACTAAAAATTAATTTTCATTAGCAATCATTTGATTAGTATTTTTGAGCAATGAACTAATCAATGTCACATTTTTTTAAAAGCCCAAGGTAACTGACTGTTCAATTAACAGTTCAAATCCCAAAGACATTCAATTTGTAATAATGCAAAACACACAATCTGACAGGTTAGAACCTGTAGTATTTGATGATTATGCTTGATTAATGACTGAAATGATTAATTGCATTTCTAAATTGTTGATTCAGGTTTATGTTGATTGACTAATCAGTTAATCAACCAATTATTTCAGCACAAGCATAATGGCCCCTAGAGGCATAAAAATGCTGTTAACACTAGAAAACCAGGATGTTATGACTCTCCCCTCATCTGGCTGAATGTACTAGAAGCAGATTATTGACAGTGAAAATGAACAGCAACCTAAAATGTTTTACATTAACTGATGGACAATTCCCAGTCATTGCCTTTTTACTATGTTGTGGTTCTTTTGGTTTTGTCTGATTCCTCAAAATTTGTATTCCCACAGATAAACTGTAACAGAATGTTTAATAATTAGTTTTGTCTTACATCTTATTTGGCTTAACTCACTGTGTAGCCCCCTGCCTGCTTCAATTTGCTCCAGTGACATGACATGCTCATATTCCCAGGTGTGACATGTTCCAACGTGTCCCAGCAGAGGTTTCTTTGCCTCGCCTTGAAGTCATTGTGAATGCAAAATGAAACAAACATATGACAAATTACAAGATGTTTTGCAGGAGCCAGACAGTACAAATACAGTGTTTCCTTGTACTGATGACTAACTTAATCAGGGGGTGATTTTATGCAAAGCACAATTTACTTTGGGATCTCTTAAATTTGTGGGAGTCATTGGGGAATGGTTAATCCTAAAATTAAACTTATTCAAGTCAGTCAAAACTGCAATGAAATTTATATTAAAAATTAGTTTGTGATGACTGTTTGATTAGATTTCCAGTCAGATTTTAATGCAAATTATGTTTAACAAAATTTGTAAACAGGCATTTGCCTTTGACGGAGGCAGCCCTGGTTTATGTTCCTCTTTTACTATTAGTAGTAGTCAGCCTTTATGTTTTTTGTTAAATAATCATAATTAATATCTTTCCCTAACTTTAAAGCTGCACTAATCAATATTTGCTCATGAATAATGGGTGAAATAAGTAATTATAACTAACTATAGAAAATTCCCTTCAGGTAGACCCTCAGCTCCACAGAACATTTTAGCATCTTTCAACTGATTTAGTTTACAGTCTGCAACTCTACTGTTCTGGCTCACTGGCTCTCACGAACCTCATCTCTAGCTGCATTAGACGGCAGTGTGTGGTGAAAATGATCTTTTAAACCAACCACAAACTGCCTGTGCAGCACCAAACAGCAGACGTGACAAAGTCAGTGAATAGCTAGGGAACATAGCGGAGCATTTAGCTGCTAAAGAGTGGGATACAGTATTTCCCCAAGGCTTGGTAGAGACCAAAAACAGAGCTAAAAAGAGAGCGAATATACGAATGTTAATGTTGCTCTGTGTCTGCCAGATTTGTAAATAGGCAACAGCTTGCTAACGCATTTGTCCTAATGCCTTTATAAGGTGAGTCATTATCTTGGTCTCGAGTATACAACTTGTTCTGCTGCCTTCAATTGGGCAAAAAATATAAATATACAATAAAAAGCAATTTATACTGTTTAACGTAATAGTTTTAGTTCGTAGACCTTAACTTTAGCCTACAATAATGAGTTGCAATGCACATACGGTGTATTGTAGCCGTATCAAGTTGTCAAATATTGGCTTTTAATATTTTGCACATATGAACAAAATAAATGTAATGTCTCATACTCTTATGAGATTTTTGAATCCAGTATTTTTTTTATTTTAGTGCTAAATAGTTGCGTCCAAATGTCCATGTATTAATAGCTCAGAAGAAGGCTTAGATGAAGTAACATGCTCAGACTCATCTGGGTTTTGCACAAATGTTAATAGCTTAACTGGCACCAAGTGAAGTAATTGTGAATAAATGATTGCATATCTGTTTCATTTGTTTGCTTTTTTTTCTATTTGGTTTTAAACAGTATTTTATGGTATCTCTATAACACTTAGTAATAATGCTGAATACTGCAACTGATCATGTTAATTAATCTTGTAGAAGCTTTTGAAAGGTTAGTTGCAAGTATTCATTTAGTTCTGGAGTGCTTATTACCACTTAAAAACAGTAGCTAACAATTTCTGCTTCACTCATTGAGGTGGTCTGCCAAAACTTAACAGGTATTCGCTCAGAACAGGTTTCATTTGAAGTTGGCAACACAACAATGAAACATGCTCTTGTTTTCTGATTTATCAACATTTACTAAACCTGGTGGCTGTTTGTCTATGAAAATTGTCTATCCACTGTTGTCGTCATATAACCAGTTTGCTGGCTTGTCTCTCCCAGCAAATATTGGGCTCACTAGATTTAGGTGCCCTTTATCTAACCTTATATACCTGACATATAATTGTTAAATCCAGGGCAGGATCATTTCAAATGAAAAACAAAGAGGCTCCAACCTAACTTTAGTCCTGAATACTCTTAATTCAAATCTCTCCAGTAGACCCAAAAAAGAATTAGGTTTTACATTGGAGTTTTAGTGCATTTGGGAGACAACTATAACGGATGTACCATTCAGTACATATTTGCACAGACGCAAACAAACGCTGTAATTAACCATAGAGCTATACCATTGTTTAGGCCGCATTGTGTCATATTATGTTTCAATCACTTACAGCCCCAATCCACTTGTGAGCAATTTGAATGGGGAGGTTTCCTCATGGGCAGCAACAGCTTAAACACAGATCGTAGTTGTCATGCTCATAGTGTCATTTTTAATCAGGCAGCACTGTCATGCTCCATAACAGCTGCTGAGACACTGCTCTGATGGGTAGAAAGTAGTGCTCCCTTTGCAGGAGACACAGAGATACACTGTATCTGCCAGCAATGACTCAGTGTCCACAAATCAAAGCATTAAAATACCGCTACAGCATCCCCCAGTTTAGTAATGCTGGGTGAATGCTCAGTTGACGGTGCAGGGAGTTGGAGGTGGGGGGGCACCACTCTGGGAGGCAGCCATCTTTGTGCCCTTGGCCAATAAACACATTTTCATGATGCTTTTACAGTATGCCAAGAACGGGTATAACACACTGAATATATATCACACAAACGGAAAGCCTCAGTGACCCAAACCCTAACACCTGCCCACCGCTGGTCAATGCTGCTGTTGTGCTGTATTTTGTCTTTTTTAAACAGCAAATAATTTTTAAACAGTACGTATCACAAAGATGAATGCTGTTAACACATTACAACAAAAAAAGCAGTGTGAGGGTTGATCTACTTCATTCTTCCTAGCCTTTTTTCGAATGAGACATAGTGCTACCGTCATGACATTAGACTTTGCATTGTGTTTGAATGTCTGTATCACTTGACATCAACATGCAAGTCTAGTTGGGAGTGTTCATGTGATTTTATATGAATAGCCCAGACAAATTGTCATGTAAGATGGTTGCTTTAGTGGCATCCAGACTTTAATGAGAATGATTCGTTGATTGTGACTGACTGAATCTACCTGGCAAAATCAAACCAACTCATCAGCATCAGTTGGGCTCTATCTGAGTTCAAATGCGTTCTTCGGAACTATTTTACCACTGTACCATAAAAAATCATAAATACTCTATGAGACAGTAAATAAAGTGCACATTGGAAATGTTGATGGCACTAATGGCATTTTATTAAATGCTAGAATCCTGCCATGACTTGGGTTTTTGAAAGCTGACGCACCTGAACCACTGATTCAATAAAGAAATGTAAGAAATAAAGCTGGTTATTTAGAAACACTGATCTATAATGGACCTTATCGTACAAGTCAAGTCTTACCTTGAATTCTTCCAGGATTTTGTATGTTTTCCCCCGGTACTCGCAAAAGTTTTTAACCTCCTTGCACTCGGGGCAGCATCCATTGTGTTCCACTTTGGTGCACTTGGGATGCAGTTTGGGGCACTCGGGCTGGTCGCACACAGGCCCGTCCTCCGTGCACACGCACGGACAGTTCGAGTGTCCCGGGTAGAAGCGCTCCCCCAGTTTGTAGACGAAGCCACTGTCGTCCACGCATCCTTTCCCCCGGTAGTCATCGAAGACGATGTTTTCACTGGCGGTCCGCTCCGCCTCGTCCGCGGCGTAATCCTCGGGGTTACCCACCGTGGCCGGAGACACGGTGCTCAGGGCCAGCAGGAGGACGCAGGCGGGCGACAGGAGAGGCCCCATCCTTCGCCGCAGCATCGATATCCTCATTCAACAAGATTGTGTGGATGTCATCCTTAGGCTCCCGGTATCCTCTCCGGATCCATCCTGCGCTTCATTATCATCATCATCATCATCATCATCATCATCACTTGAGGAAATGGGCTGCAGTGGAACAAATAAGAGATGATGTGATGGATGGTGACTGTGCTGCTGCTGTTTTGCACATCCTCAAAAACCATTAAGCCTCACCTTCCCAGCACTTTTCCTTTTTTTTTTGCTTAAGCCTATGTATATTTGATTTGCTGCAGCCAATTGTTTTTATAGGGATCATTCAAGTGTATTTCATTGTTTTTCTATCTGCAGAGACAAATGGGATTCCCTAGTGCGGCTTACTCAACAGGCTAATGTCATTACACTTGAAAGAAAATAGAAAACCTTTATTAACATAAGAAGCATGTAGTTTGTGTGTGTGTGTGTGTGTGTGTGTGTGTGTGTGTGTGTGTGTGTGTGTGCGCGCGCGCGCGCGTGTGTATGTGTGGTGCGCAAGGGTGCTCAGACAGCCTACAAATGATCCTCTTCGTGCAATATCTCAGCAGTAGCTGAACATCCAACAACAGAGGAAAAGGTTAAAACATCCATTATCTGAAGTGGGTGGAGTGTCGGTTATTCTTCACACAATTCTTCTCCACATTCAGTAAAACCCAGCCTATTAGCTATCTTTGTACAATTTCAAACTCTGTGGGAGCGACTACAGACAACAGGTAGCTATTAGTCTGCATCACATTCCCAATGAGCCAGTCATTATACAAATCACCGCTTTAACATTGGATCTACAGTAACCTGTTCTTACTAAATCAGCTGTGTAACATGCAAATGTCCCGAGTCATTATTAAATGCGCAACGGTTAAACCCAAAATACACAACCCCATTCGGAAGGGGAAAACACAGAGCAAAAAAAAAATCCAGACAGTTAAGCAATATCTAGGCCTGGCTGGAGATAAATATTTTCTCTTAGCCTGGAACCAAAGTGCTGCGCGTCTTGACAGATCAATTGAAATGCCTGTGACAACAAGGATGTAAATTAAGCGACAGGGCAAAACTCACCGCGTTGAAATAAGCTTGATATCCACTTAGTGTGAAGCCAGAGAGCCCAACACATAGAGGGATGTAGTCGCTTAGCCTTTTGGAAACTTCACTTTATCCACAGGGTAAATTCACCAGGCTCCACGAGATACTATAATCCTCCCCCTCGGTCGTGATGATGGGCTTAAAACCAATTAAACACCAGCCTTTTGGAGATACGGTTCCCCCTTTTCCAGCGTAAAGAAAACCACATCCACGTAAAAGTAGGTCTGCTTCATGGTTATCCTCATCGGACTCACCTTTTTTGAGACAATATCACAGTTCACGTCCAGAGGCATGCGGTGCGGAGAGAGAAACAGAGAGCGAGAAGAAAAAAAAACAGCCAGGAAAGAAAAAAACCCTCTGTAGCGTTTTCCTGAGAATCCGGAGTCAATTCAATATTTCCCAACGATGCAGGTGAATGTTAGAAAGCAGCAGTCAGTCTTGTTGCACATATGTGTGTAGCCAGTACATCCAGCGGTTTGCAAGAAAAATAAAAAATAAAAAATCCCGATGGATAGAAGTTAGGAGTGTAAAAAAAGAAGAAATAAACCATGAAGCGTTGAAGCAGGTCGTTACGTGATTTTCGGTTTTCGCCAGAGGTCGCATTCACAGTCAGTAGGCGAGACTGAGGAGGGAGCGCTCCGACTTTCAGCACCTTGGAGAGCGACTGTCTCCTGCGTCCTGCACTGAGCAGAGCAGAGCGCCCCCCTCCCTGTCCCCCGACTTCCCCCCCGCTTCCCTCTCTCTCTCTCTCTCTCTCTCTCTCGCTCTTTCTCTCTCTCTCTGTCACTCACAGACGAAACAATGGGCACATCTCACGAACCGAGGACAACTCCAACTGCATTTGTGGAACTGCTCCTGCAAGAGTTAAAGGCTAAAATAAAGTCAGACGACGAGATAAGTGGTTAGTAGTCAAGAGATTTCCGGGGGGGGTCTGGTAAATCGAAGAGGTGGGTTAGATCTGTCAGATGTGTCTGAGTGCCTTTTTGTGTTTATAAACGGGTGCGCCCTGTGTGCACGTTTAGTTTCATCATCTGTCTGTCTGTCTGTGTGTCCGTGCGTGCGTGCGTGTGTTTGTGTGTGTGTCTGCGTGTCTGTGTGTGTGCCCGTGCGTGCCAGACTGTCTTCACATATGACCTGCAGCATGTTTCCCTGAGTCACTCATTATTTGCAGCACAGTTTACAGAAACCCATTTGTATTCTGTGGTGCAACGCAAAAAAAGGGAGTCTGACTTCTCAGCCCCTACAACAATAACAGAAAAAAATACAGTATGGTTTTGCAGAGCAGCATCCGTTTTGTTTTACAGATGGTAGCCCGTAGGGGCCACTGCCTGACCACATTCAGTCTGAGCACAGATGACTGAGTAGCACCCAAAAAGACCTTCACTTAATTAGTCACTCCCATGAGGGATCATACACATCTTATCAACGGCAACCTTATGGCCTGTTTTGTGCTCATGGCCTTGATCTGAGTGATTAAAACCTGCTATTTTATACCAGTTCTTTCACTTGAAACACCTGTCAACCCCCAGGGTGGCTCAGTCCTCACTTCCATAAAGTATTAGAAATGGTACATCTTCTGCACATCTGCTGCATGCTTGACCCACTACGGAAGGTCAAATCCAACCAAAACGCACTTACATGTATTTACTCCTCCACTTTCCACCTGACTGAAAACTAGAAAATATTTACATGGCTGTCTGATTATAGAGTCACACAGAAAAATGTTCAGATCATTCTTGCAGTGCGAGTATGGTTACAGACATGAACTCTGCAAGAAATACCAACATACATATGTACAAATAAAGCAAAAAGAATGGAACTGAAACCTGCACCATCCCATGTTGATTTCCCTTCACTATCTTCACTAATTATTGAGGAGGAGATAGACTAAATGAGAAACTGTCAGATTACAGAAGGATTTTAAAGGTTTGAGACAGCTAAGATGTGAATTGTTCAAGAAGGGATGAAGCTTAACATCAAGAAGATGCCCTGAATACATCAAATGTTTATGTTCATTAATGCATGGGGGTATACTGCACTACTTCCCCTCTGAACATGATTCTGGGCTGCAAACGGCAGCTATGGTAACATTTGTCAAGTAAATTCAACATCAAGCTCAGGTTCGATGACATTCAGCCTCCATAACTTACACTCAGTCCCTGTCAGCTACACCCCACCAATTATGCTCCTAAACTCAGAGAATCTTAAGGCTATAAAATCTGATTCATATGTGTATGATCTGTACCATTAGACTAAATAATATAGCATCTCAGTACAGTGCTAAGTCGGGGGGTGGGGGGTGGTGGAGGTGTTTGAAATGCAGATGCTGGCAAAGCCGCAATCACAACAAAACCTGTGGCAATCAAACTCCTGGTAACATGCGCAAAGTGCATAATTACTGTGTCAGCTGAAACATTTAGCAGGGAAACACGAGGGCATGCTGAGGTTACACTGTTAACTTTTCTCCTTGACTAACTACAGAACTGAAATAGGCACTTTCTCATTACATTTTCATAGGGTATTTGCATTCCTCTTAATCTCCTCTAACATTGACTGTAGTTCTCGCAATACTTCAAATTTACATTTGACTTAATGCTTGGGCTGCATTCTCCCCATGTCACTCCAACAAGACTTGGTGTCTCGCTCCGACTTTGATTTCCCTTCAAATCATCGCTCCTCCACAAACACATGTATTTTGTTTCGGATTATAGGAAACTGTGGATAGAACTAAACAATCCCTTATGATTTCTAAATGTATGTCTTTCTCTAAAACTTTGTCCAAGCATGCAGCTTATCCAGGGTAAAAACATTCATTTCCCAGGATGCACTAGATTGTATCCTTAACTATGCACCACAAACTCTCCACACACATCCCTTCCCCCACTCTCTGTAGAGAAACATCTTGGCCGTTGACCTGGTTACAAAGAAAAGGAACACTTATGCTTTTTAAAGCCTCTACTCTTCCTCCCTCCTCTCACACCACCTCTGCAATGGAGCCAGAACAAGTATATCATTTATTAAATCTGACATTGCACTTGAGTAAATGTTGGATCTTAATGTGAGATGTGTTGTCTAAGACAGCCGGCCAGCTACTCCAGCACGCCATGGTCCATTAGGCCTTCACTCTGGCTCACAAAAACATGGGGTGGATGATACGAAACAACACCGGTACTGAGAAATGTACTAGAGCAACCACTTCTATTAACAGGCTACCCGTGTGTTACTGCTGGGTGGTGAAGTAGTCTTGTTGGTGGGACAGTACTCTCATATGACACTTTCCTGAGCCTGCTAACAGAGATGTTTCCATTTCAGTTGTATTTAATGTGAGGCAAACAATTCCCAGCCCACAGGACTAGCTTCCAATTCAATCAGCTAATGGAAAGGGAGCTCACTCAATCCCCCACCCCCCCACCCCCCCACCCCCCTGCCTTCCACCACCTCCGTTTTCCTGGAGCAATACATTCACGACAGCAGAGTCTGCACCAAATGTTATAATGGTTTAGCCATTAGGGCTGCATTTATAGCCTGCTAGCAGGTCTTTGGCATTATGTTTGGTCACAGCCATTCACGCTAACTTATTAAACTGAATGCCAGAGAGGGAGAAAGCCGAGTGAGCCGAAGCTGGTGAGAGGAGAAAGAGGAGAAAGAGAAGAAAGAGCTTGTAGGAGGAGAGGGCGGCTCTCAGGTGAATCAAGACTTCTGTGAAGGCGAGGCATGCATTTTTCCTCTTCCATGGAAATAGGGGTTATGCTTAATAAAAGCTTTGTGCTAATGTCTTTGGGAGGGAATTTCACATTTAACAACGAAGCACTTGCTAAGTATTCTGGTCGTGCCTTTAAATTAACACTAGTAGTACAATTTTACTGTGACAAATTTAATCCTTGGCTTGAGCTCCTGCAATCCCCTGCTGATTTGACTCTGTAACAATGTGAATTCATGTCTCTCTGACTGATCCACTCACAACTTAAAAAAAAAAGTTTTGCAGATTCTGCTTTGAGTCAATAAAATGATCTTATCACAATTGATGTATCAGCACTTAAATCATTTTGATTTTACAAAGACTTCCCATATTCTACACGTGGTAAATAAAGTGTGGGATCAATATACAGAAACATCAGACATTTGTAAAGGTACTCAGAGAGTGAAATGAGTGCCTTAGGATTATTTTATTTCTTGATCCCCAAGTTTCTAATATGTCAAGCTAAATTTGGGAGGAAATATATATGAAATGATGCATGAAACATTAGAATATTTCCATTTTTTAAGAATGTTTTGCTCATGTACACATATATAGATACAGATATAAAGTGTAATATTGTCTGACAGTGTTGAATAAGATGACTTTAACCACTTCAAAGCTACATACGGGAAAACAAAGGGGCAAACTGTGTGTTAAATGGTTAAGGAAAGTATTGAAGGAGCTTTTGCTGTTTAGAGAAAAAAACTCTCACCCCCACAGGGTGAGTGCAGTGTTCAAAATACTCAAAAGACCAGTGAATGTCCACACCAAAGAATTTAGTTCAAATTGTTTAGTGAATCTTTTCAGCAAACAATGAACAATTACAGAATTCTGGATCAGATGTGCCTTTTCCTAACCAATAACAAGTGTTGGTCAGTCCACAGTCTGACAACCTAACTTTCCCTGATCCAGTGTATTTATACAAGTACAAACAAAGAAATGTGCACGGGCGTTTTGTCGTCTTCTGATTGACTCTGCTGGCTTCCTCCTTCCCATCTGACTCCGACCTCAAGTGTAACCTAAAGCTCAGCACGCTCAAAGGAAGACAGTTAATATATACATATAAATTACCACTAATCTACCTCTGTTACCTCTGGCTGCCCCCCTACACATGGCCATAGGGTGATCTTTATCAGTGGTTGTAAATAGTTTCCCTGAGGCAGATGTTGAAACGACCACTCACCCTTAGCACCTAAATATCCACTAGTATAAATCATTAAACAGTTTTAACTTTAATAGTCTAAAATACTACAACAGTATGAAACAGTATATTAGCTTGAAACTGGAAGCTTTTTGCAGCCTGTGTGCTATGGGGATTGTATGCACAAGTGTTTCAATTAAAGCCTGCCTTCAAGAGAGTGCATCTCATAGGCCCCACACTGTTTCACCCCATCCACTCTCCCCTGTGGTCCTATAAACCACATCCTGTATTACATGGCACACTGATTCAGACATTCAAATAGCCCTTCTAAACCAAAGGGAAAGAGATTCATTGGCTCTGGGATGAGTCAGCTTGGTGGCGATGGTGAATATGGGCAGAAATCCGTGCACTGGTCTCAGTTTGCTGGTGGATCGTGGGTTTCCCTGCGATACTTATTATCCCAGCTGTGTGTAACGGTGCCCCTGTGGGTGCTGGCATTTTCCACTGAGTTAGAATAAGAGCTCTCTTCTCCTCCCATAGGGGACCTGTAGAGACTCTCTGATTCGCTTTCTCCAAAGGCTGACGATGCTTCAGCAGCTCCGGGGAGGAACTGAGCTCTGAGACTGTGTCGCTGTGGTTGGTTGCCTCTTAATGACTCTGCTGCTTTAGACATGCAAATAGAGCTGAAGTGGAGAGGGGGCCTGGAGGGACAATTTGGCATATGAATCAAATGCAATATACTGGATATTACTGTGTAATATGTGATTAAGTTGTATGAATAAATGAGTGAATGAAAGAATGAACTGAATACCCAACAATACCATGAGTAATATGATAATGAGAGATTTTTGGCTGCCAATAAAAAAGTTCTCACCACCTTAAACTTATCTACATTTTTTCATAGTACAAAATTAATTAGTCCAAAATTTGTGAATTTCCATTCCAATCAACTGAAAACTGACCCTTGTAGAATTAAAGATTTAAAATAATAGTTTGACATTTTGGGACATTAGCTTTTCTGGTGAAAGTTAAGAGTGTATGGAAAATGAAAGAGAAGAGAAGAGAAATCGAGAAGTCCTGTGTTCTTGCCTTGAAGTAAAAAAAAAAACGCATTCAAATTCCCACAAACACCATTTCCCACAATCCCTAGGCTCAAGAGAAAAAGTTGGGTGGCTCAAAAAGGGGTGACAGGACAGAGAGGACTGAACGCTGTCAAAGGGTTTATTATTATAATAGCAGAAATTATAACCAGAAAGCTGAAAAAACGTTTTTATGGATGAAACCAAGTTACCCATGCACGCAAATAATTTTTGTTTATCTTTATTAAAATCACAAAGGTTTCAGTTTGTAATAGCAAGTGTTATTGTGGATGTCTTAGAACATGGACAGTAAATCCCAGGAACATGCCTCAATTTTTCAGAAAGAAATGCAGAAGGAGATCGCACTGAGTTCCAGAGCTTCATGGACAGAGTCTAAACCAGACATGATGTCATGACTGTGACTCTTTGTTAGTTCTTTCAAAAGTTACACGGACTCACTTTAATACAAGATAAACAGGAAGGAAAAGCATACTAAATAGCGTCTTGGTAATGCTGGCTACTAAAGGTAACATTTGACATCATGATGCAGCCAAGAAGTCAGTCTCTGAGGTCCATGAATATCCAGCCAAACATACTGGCAATCGGTGCGGTAGTTGTTTTCATTGTTTTGATGATCTGGAACAAATTGTTGGACGACCATCTGATATCACTCTTCTTTGGGTATAAATGACCGACTTTGTACTCATGCATTCAGAATTCAATGTGGTTGGTGTCAGTTGCTTGTTGTGCAAATGATACCGGATTAAAAAGTCTCACTTGTGTCCTTGTTCTCTCCTATGTCTTGCTATTTTTGAACATTCATTTGTTCCAGTCCTCAGATAACACTTGGTCACATAACATTATCAGCCAGCTAGGTTTTGTTTATTAATCATTCTGTTTTCCGTTTGAACAGTTGTCCAGATGTGTGCAGTCATCTTTGCTTAATCTTTTACCAATTCAAATATTAAAATGAAAACAGAGTATGCTCAATGGCTCAACACAATAACTCATTACAAATTAAAGCTATAATTATAAAATGAACTTCCACGACTTGAACTGCTCCTGCAAGGACAGATGAGACTTGTACTGTTGTAAAATATTTATCTGTATTTTGTAGAGTTCATGTGACAAAACCTTTGGTAGATAATACCTTTGGTATTATCTCAAAATTTCACAATCAGCCCTGTTTCACTTTGTGCACCTTCCTTCATGATACTTAAGTTATGTGTGGGTGCAGCTAATCATTTGAGGCAATCATTTCAATTTACAGGCATTTAAATCTTTTAAATTCCTTTGTACAGATGACATCCATATCCACTTACTGTGCAGTCTGAGCACCAGTCTGAGGATCAGGGGAAAAGTCACAATAATTACTAGAATTGACTGCTTTGAGTGAGCTTTACACAGTGACCTGGTGTGTTCCAGCATGAACTTCCTCAGATTTCACAATACTCATAAGGCACGAGGGAGGTGTAGTGCTTCCCAGTCTTTGGCAGCCAATTAGATTGATTGACACTACCAACCTAAGGTTGTGAAAGGGTGTCTGTCATGAGTGGAATGTACTCAAAAGTAATCATCTACAATTACATTAATCTTGCTGTCTCAGACAGAATTCTGAGAGTTGTTCCGAAAAAACCTTTAATGCCTATGAGGAAACAATACATTTTATTAACTGCCAACATTATTAACCATAAATGTTGGTGCCTCAACTTTGTTGAGGACCTCTGAATGACATGCTCACTAGCAGTTTTTATATCACACTAAATTTGTTAATACTAATTTCCTATGAATGGGGTTTATTTAATATCTGTGACCATAATTATACTAGAATTTAATATGATCTGCAGAGAACGAAAAGTAACTCAGTTGTCATGGTAATCTCACTGCACTAATCCCAGACCCAGTTTGTATTATGATTATTGAGGTATGTTTACCAGCCGTGACAGCGGGTCTTGTATTGTTTTCACCTATTCAGTGTGTCTGTGTCTCTCCCTGTGTGTGTGTGTGTGTGTGTGTGTGTGTGTGTGCGTGTGTCATCATGACAAAATGTGGTCCCGGAGACACCAACTGTAGCAGGAAAGACCATAGACGCAGTTTGAAGACTTTGGCAGGTGTTGACATGTCTGGGAGAAACTTCTGTTAGACCTTTAGCAGAAGGTTATGCCCATATGCTGATACAAAAAGGTGTGCTTATTCAATAAAAATAGTGTTGTATGTTTATGTTCCTATAAGAACAGGTATATTCTATGATAATGTTGTGTTTGAAGAGAGAAAACCTCAACCTGAGGGTTATGTTGTAACCTCAGCAAGGCTGACCAAAGCTGAGGGGGAGCACATCAAGCTGCTGCAGCAGTCAAAACAGATAAAAACCAAAACTCATTAAAAGTGTAATGTGTAAGATCTGGCCAGAATTTTAGTTTAAATGTTCAAAAAATTAACTTACACTATCAATAGTATGTGAAGGAGCCACAGTGATGATGTCATGACCAAGACCTCCATCTATTGTATTTCAGAGATATCTACTGAAACCCTAACTAGCTGCATCCCGGGCTGTGTTGTAACACCACTAAATGACACTAGATGCTGTGTGTGTCAGTGTAGCGTCAAGTCTGCATTCAGTTTCACGAAGAAGAAGAGCCTCCTCCAGAGCTTGAAGCTACACTACAGCTCTGACTGAAATTAAAAAAAAAAAGGGGCCGAGTAGCATCACAGAAATGCAGAGATGGCTGATGCGTCTAGAAAGTGACCTTTATCTCCATCCCAAAAGATCGCTCTGACAAGAAACCATGTTCAACGGCAAAGAAGCAAATCACGAATAAATCCTGGTGTGTTTTTCCACCAAGCTCCCAACTTTTCTTTTAGACTGGTGAGTAACATCTGCTGTTGGTCTGTAGTGGAAAGTATAATAAGTGCAAATGACAAACCATACTAAAAAACTTTTCAAGTGGCATACATGTATGATTGATGATATCAACAGACGTTTTAGCGGTTTAGTAGAATTTAGCCTATTCCTGCAGCTATTGTTCAGCTAGATTTGTCAGTAACTTTTCTTTTACAATTAAGACAAAGAGACTGTTTGATCCAGAACCAACAGTTTCAGGATCCACTGCCTAATACTGTATTTATTTTAGCATATATGAATATGCTATTTATCCTACTATTTATTATACAAACACAACAGACCTAACATGTTTGAATATAAAGAACATGTATGATCTAAACTAATTGTCCTATCACATGATCTTTTGCACATCCTGCTCAGCGGGAGTTTTGTCAACACTTTTACATAGTTTACATAGTTTTTTTCATTGTTTTATTTTTTTAATATATGTATTTATGTGTATTTATCTTTTTGACTGTTGCAGTATTTTACCTTTTTATTGTTATTTCCTGTTAATATGTTTATTGGATACTGCACCAAACACCAAGCCAAATATCTTGTAAGTAAAAACCTACCTGGCAATAAACCTTATTTTCTGATTTTGCCTTTGTGATGATGTCATCATCCCTTCCTCATGCTGCTGTAGCCTGACACCCATGTGTCATGCAGTATCCCCTTGCTTTCATATTTTTATAGGTAAATAAAAACACACTGTTTGTATTACAAGTACTCATAATTTGTTTTAGTGCTATCAACAATTTTAATATGGGAACATGGGGAAAACAAACACATGATTAACTGGACAGGGGCGAAAGGGTGAAATGCTGCCCCCTATGGAGGTGGAGCAAGTAGCACCATTTTACACAGTACACCTTTAAAAGAATTTATTAAATGCAAAAATGCAATATATTAAATGTGAGGTCTACTCTTATTTGTTCCGTGTATGTTGACTTTATTTGGTCTGAATTTCAATGAAGACCTTTAAAACCTTATTATCTTGGTTAACTGTCTCATCAGCTACCCACATCATGGCATTTTTCTTTGATTAGTGTCATTATAATAAATAACAGAATAATAAAAAGAAGAAGTTATGCTATGTTTTTCTTTAATCCCATATATACCATATGGGACTGTTAGTAACCTTGCAGTGAACTGACATCTGATCAATTTGCAGGTCCATATGTGTCCTCTAATACGATGACAGCATTAGACGTGGTGTCTGTTAGTGGACCAATACTGCACAAACAACAGTTAGTGGTTGGCCACAGGGGCTACATATAGACTACTTCCTAGCAATGTAAATACAAAATCAATCTATTGTGATGCATCAGTTTATGGTTGAAAAGCCATCTGCATTGATTGGAAAAACAGGGACTTGTTTTAATCAATGGATGTTGCATTAAAAAAACACGCTTTTGCTGACCTCCACCAAAGACCATAAATTTTACTGGTTATTCAATTTTCATAGCAAAACATTAGCTGGAGTTCGGGTTATCATGTCCAGTAGCTCCCCCTGTGTATTTGGAAAATTCCTGGAGTGAACCAGAGCTGACAGGGATGACATGGACTTCCACTGTTGCTTAATTCAAACATATCAATCTGAATTACCTGTTGGTTTGGGGTGTGATGACATACAGTATGTAGCCTATGTTCCCTACTGTAGGCCTAATACTATTAGACAGGTGACCATTTTTCTGTTTAAGGGCCATGTACTATAATGGTCTGAGTATAATCAATCAGAAGTAGTTCTTTAGACATGACCACGTTGCAAATCAAAAGTGCTTTTAGCTGGTCGGAAAGGCTACACTCGAAGACCGAGTGTAAAGCCAGCTGTCATAAGATATCATTTAAATATGGGGATAACGGTGTACATTTTCAGCCTGTCTCTCCTGGGAGACATTTATCTTTGTTGCTCTCAGTTGTTCACATAAAAAGTGACAGAATTATATGTGTAGCAAATGAAAAAAGTTCAATTCTTGGCTTCTTTCTCACCTCGGCACAGCTAACCACTCAGTACATGACGTGGGTGTGAATGTAAGATCATTCATTTTTGGAAAGTTACAGACATGGTTAGACACAATTCACAGTGATTATCCCAGTTCCAGTGTTTTAGCCAGTAATGGCTTAGTAAAAGTACCAAATATGCATCCACAGTAAGAATTATGAAAGGTTCTGTAAATGATCGTCACTGCCACCAGATGTCACACAAGACCAATAGCATCTCAGACCAAAACAAATGTTTTCTCGGACACACCTTCAGCCTCCAAGACATTCCGCAGCCACCACGCGCACGCCACGCGCACGCCACGCGTGCATCCAGTGTTAGGAAGCCCAGTGAAAGCGGCCACTAAACACAAAACAAGAAGCACAGCTGAATGAGGTTACCCCGTGTACACGAGAGCCAACAAAAAACAATCCAGTCACAACCAGTAGCCTCCCACTCTAGCATTGCCATCATATGCTCCACAGCAATGCTGACAGTACGCAAGCTAGCAATAGCTGCTTTTGCTGAACAAATTCATAATATGGGTAATCTAATTAGATTTCATGCTTTCTGCAGCCGGTCCAATGAAAAGAGACATGTAACATTATGTAGCCATCAAGTTACTTACACGTTGAGGAGAAGAAAAGCTGGAATCAAAGTGGAGTCAACCTGGAGCCTTTAGCAGCCTGTCTCTCCATCATGGTAAAGTCAGACTAGTGTTGGCTCCATTGTCAGACAGGGAAAGAAATTCAGTGTTGGACTTATCCACTAGGACCGGCCAAACAAATGACACTGATAAAGCTGGTAAAAACTTTAAAAACAAAAATGGATGTTTTGACGATTCACCGCCTGACTGGGATTTGAGCCGGTAGTCCCCATGGCCAGTCCACCTGTGCTCTGGTCTTATCTCTATCTTTGTCGGAAGCCTTTTTAGGTGAAAATGTGGTTTCTTCAGTAGAGGAAATTCCGGAAGGAAGCTTTCACCTGAATGCAACATACTGCACTGTGCCATCTTGCATATGTGCAGGCGCTGTATGTTTATAAACGTGTGGACGGCCAATGGTTTAACAGGAGGGACTCACATGCACTAACATGCACACCCACATGCACTAACATGCACACCCACATGCACTAACATGCATGCACTGCCATACCAGATACCAAAACAAAGAACAGAGAAACTCAGATTACAACACACATAGAGGGGGTGTGGCTTTGTTCTCTGCTCATGATGTCATTACTCCACTGTATTTATTATACTATTATACTTTGCATTGAAAATAGTTGTTTGCTGCTATATCATTGTTTAAAATCTTATTTACAGGACCTTTAAAGTTCATATTCATGAAATACAATTTATTATGGGCACACATTTAAATGCTCTGTTGACCACTCTGACTGGAATTTGAAAATGCACCTGAAACCTGTAACAAGTATTTGGAAACCCTGTTCATCAGGTGTGGATCCCAGTTAAGTACTGTATGCAGGATAGTACTTTGATATGTTCTGTTAAAACAAGATAAAAAATATCTTACCTTAGCCATAGCCACTTCAACATATGTAATATCAATTTAGTCAGTTGTTATGAATTCTTCCATTTTCAAGACAGCAGGCGAATATTCCTCATACTAATGTGTGATATTAGTCTAATGGTGTGTGGTGGATGTGAACAGCTGGCTGCTCCTTGTTGGGTTGATAATTAGCCAGTAGCATACAGAAGAGTTACTGCACATGGCCCCTCTCCATACTCCCCATCTCTGCTGCTCAGAGACTGTTTCTCATGGGAACGCTGGCTTCCAGCAGAATCAAACCCCTCTCACCACAGGGAGTTTCATCTTCTCTATTTCTCATTCTGCTCATTCCCTTCTTCATCAACTCGCTTTCTTCCATCTAACATCACTGATTCTGGGAGATGTAGAAGTGGGAATAGTTACCCACTGAGGTGCTGACATCACTGCTGCAGATGGCAGAATGTGGATTTGTGCACTATACTAATAAGACCAGGTGTTCCACCACAAGAGACACAGCATTTTAAACGAGCTTGAAAATGAAATGCAAACGCATTTAACTGTTAAGTGCATGTAGGGTGCAGCAAGCCTAGCATCTGGGATTCCATTAATATTCATGCCCTTATCCACTTATGAAAGTACTTCCCAAACATACACACCCACTGATTCCTGACTTGTTGACTAATTGTTCAGCGAGTACAGCGATGAAGAACTACAGAGCAAACTGTGACAAATAGATTTTCCCCAGGCAGAGCATACTCCATTTACATAATGAACAAGGTCAACAGGTATTCCGATTTATCTGTTATTATACAAATAGAGTTAATGGTGAACTGGTCTTCACTGCTGTATGTTATCACATACACTATATGGAACAACCTGCTGTTGTCACTGTGGCACAGTGCCACTATACATATATAGTTAGCATAGTGTCAGCAAATTGTTCATGTTTATTATGGCATATACTGCAGATTCATTTATTCATTTCTTTACATGTTTAACCCTACAGCAAGCTCAAGTCTATTTCTGCTCCACTGACCACTGCTCCACAGCATATGTCTTCTGTCTATATAATAAGATAATGGATGTCTCCCACTTGCTGGAAGCCCACTGTAGTCACTTTCACCACTTTTAACCACTCAACATGGAACCGATGACTGAACACGCTGCAGAGTGAGATTTCAAACTTTTCTTAGAAGCCTATAGTGCTGGGGCCAACAATAGGGCCCCAGAAACTTTGATTGTTGAAATACAACAAGCATAAAATGTTGGTTCTCAGTTAGTCATATAGTTGTCAAAAATCGACCAAGATTTGGCTGTGTATGACTGTTACAACAGCACATTGCTACCACCATGACAAAAAAGTTTTTCATCAGAAGCAGGTGCTAAATCTAATCATCAATAAAAGAAGGAGAGGGAGAATAAAAGTTATACCATCCTACAGTAAAGCTAAACTATGTGCCTTGTTTAGCAGAGTAGCAGTAACTGCCATTTCACACTTTGATGTGGGTAAGCGATCTTTAAATCACATATTAATTGTGGATTCATTTATTATACCAATTGAATTATCATAGTCAATATTACAAATTACAAAGTAAACTAGTTTAAAATGATCGGAAAGATGAGAGAATATGTTTTGTTTACTAATGTATATTTCCCTTTGCTTTCCCTGAGGACTGTACGGACAGAGTAGTATCAGTTTTTCTCGGCATTATGCATGTATGTATTATTATTATTATGTATGTATGTGTGTGTGTGTGCATTTTTGGAGTAAAATGATCAGCATGTAATGAAATATAATGAATACAATGCATAATATATAGGCATTACTTCACTGTTACAGCTGTGTTCCTTTGTAGGGCAGCATACTACTTCACCTCCTTGACCTCCTGTTATGCTTCTGAATATCAATGGATGCCATATACACAGGGGCCCCTAAGGTAGCTTTCAGTGATTTAAACTTAGCTTGTTGATTTGCATTCAGAAACAGTCAGAATTTGGAAGACGTGTTCGTCCAGATTCCCAATTTTGTTAATTCAACAGCGTAATCATCCATGTAAAGATAACAAAATGCATGTTCCAGTCTTCTTACCACACAACACAGAAACACAGATAACATTGATTGATGTTGTTTGTTCAATAAATGCATGTGCTCCCATCAACACAAAAGCTAATAGAGTGGACATAGAATTAAATTTTTCACTTGGCTGTACAATATTCTCTTAATGCCGTCTCCTTTGCTGTATCTTTTATGCATGACATGAATACTAATAATTACATGTGAGACAGAGCTGATCTTAAATCAAGAATATTAATTGGGGAGTCCACCTCAAAATACATTTGATCTTTTTTTCTGAGCTCTGAGGAATCTCTAAGACTGTTTCTCAGTCAAAGCTACATTCCCACAAAATGCTCACAAATACCCCTGTCAGAGAGTCTGTTATGTTTCTGTCAGGCATAAACTTTATCAGGGCAGCTGGGATACTGCCCCAAGATCACAAGAATAGTAAATGTGAATTTTGTTTTGGGGTAGACATCTGCCTTCATTTGCATCACAATTACCTGACAAATTAATTCTTAATTCCTATTTTGGCATTCCCCAGCTCTTGTGTTTGTTCTGAATAATCTGATGCAAAACCATTAACTGGGTTCTAATATGAGGTCTGCCTCTGAATAGGGCCAGTCTGATATTTTGAAGTTGGTTGAAATGAGCCTGTATGTTATAAAAGCAAGTCTGGCTGCTTAATTATTCACAACTTTATCACCCCAATGAAATAAAGCGCTCATTGCCCCTTCTGTATAGTAGTAATGAAATGAAATGAATCAGTTTTTCTCTTTAGAAACAAAATATAACAGCCTACATGAGTATGAAATAGAAATAAAACTGTCACAAAATGTATATACAAGAGCCGGCATTCAATTAAATGCAACAGGCCCTTAAATGGGATGGGATCTAGATACATACCTGGGACCACAAGAAAATCATGGCATTCCCACAACATGCACATATACTGTATGTGCCTAGGACACAGTGTTACATAATATATACTGTATGTTATCTTTTCCAATTATTTGACACAGTCTACGTATGTTCCACATTTTCACAACACCCAGTGATGAACAAATTATTGTAAAATTGCATGGGTTGTCTTTAATAATTGCTTATAAAGCATTTGACCCCACATGATACCATGAGTTATCATAACAGTCACATTTGTACATAATGGTGAAAAAGGAATGAAAGATTATAGATGATACACCTTCTTTCTGTAGTAACTTGTTATTTGAGATAGATTTTTTTTTTCTTACATCCCAGTGGCATAGCTTTGCACTGTTTTTATTGACACAGATGTACAGATCAAACACATGGGAATGAGCAAAATAAGAGATCAGTTTGACAGAAGCTGATCTGCAGGCACAGAGCACAGTGAGCCGATAACACAAGCAACAGGCTCATCAAACCAACAAACAGAAAGAGAAGATTGGCTCCTCTTCTGAACAATCCCTTAATGACAGACTGGCTGGTTTATTGCTGCTTTTATTCTCAACAACCTTCTTTGGGATGTGGCCCATTCTGCAACTAAATGCAGTTCAGCTGAAGGGCTGTTTATTATATAAATTTGATGACCAACCAAGTCCTCATAGGCAGAACAGTCACAATAGTGGACTTTGACTGGCTGAAACTCCTCCAATTCATTTGAGGGAAAAGCTGCTGAGTGGAGACTTTCCACTTCACATGTTGCAAAGGTGCCCAGCTGGAAGGATTTCAGAAATTGTTTATTGATGGAAGCCAACCAAGGGCAAGTACAGACAAGTGAGAAAAATGCAGATGTTTTATATTAATATGTAAAAGCTCTTTGGCAATGATCTCATCCATGAAATCAATTTTATTGTATAAATTGCAGGAAATTAAGAGATTCCTGAGAATAGTTGGGGCTTTACCACTGGTGTCAGTAGAGTGGTGGATAAGGGAACAAGTGCAATGACAGGAAAGGAGTAACATACAGGTGGTTTTAATATCCTTCAGTTGGGAGGATCACTGATTCACAAAATCCCTGCAAATTTAAGGAGTTCGCTAGCAACTGAGGTAGAGACCAAGTGTAAGGAGGAAATTCAATTACTGATAATTACCTTACCCTTACCAGCAGTGATACTACTATTTTACACAATGCTTTGACTTTGACTATTGTCATCAATAACATCAAATTTTGCAATTTATTGCCATAACAGATACATTAAGAGGAGTTCCTTGCAGTGTTCCTTGGGAATCAACTCCATTACCTATAGTTGAGTCTATGTTTGTGAAGAGAGAAGACAGGCCGGTGTGTTGCCGTGTGATAGTGACTTGGCTTGTTAGTGCAGATGCCTGCCTCTCTTGCATACACATGCATAATACATCTCAGCCCCATCTTTCATTCCCTTGTCTAAATAGGAGGCTTACCCTCGTGACACACAGAGCAGCATGGAAACAGGCTGAGCCGGCATGCCTTGGCAGGAGACACCTTGGACCCATCTCATACCTGCCTGAACTGTGATCCTGTCAACTTCAATAAGTCTCCCAGGCAGAGGATACAACATATTAAGAAAGTGACACTCACCACTGTAAGCCTACAGAGCATATGGAGAGAATCCAGGATAGAATTACTGAAAATGTATACTCATACAATTGTTGTAAATCCTATATATAAATGCAGGTAATGACTAAAATTATGATAATGATTATCGTCTTAGCATTCCTGTGGTAATTTTTGCATCTCACAGTTATTGCCATGACACAACAACAGGCCTGGGTGGTATTAAACTATCATTTTAAGCTGACAGTGGAGAAGCACATAGTGAACTGTTAGCCAAGCTACACACTTATGAAATAACTCAGCCTAAGCATTGAGCTATTAAGGAAGCACTGTCCTTAATTAGATGAAGACATAAACTCTTTAGATGAGTCGATAAGAAGGAGCCACCTAATGTGATCTCCAGCAGATTGAAAAGCATTTAAGGCGAAGCACCAGTGACTGCTAAAATGAGATTGTGGCCACTGCTTTGGTCCCATCAGCATTTACCCCTGCCCTACCCCCTGCATTGTGGACGGAGTAATTACTGATGCATGAAACCAGGTAGGTATTTCTTACATGATATTGTCTGAAAGAAAGGAGCAAGGAAGCAAACTCAACCCATTTGAAAATTTCACCACATTTTCTTTTTCTAAAAGTCAACACAACTATGCCTCATTAAAAAATACACCTGTGACATGTTGTGTTTTAGTGTGCGACTCCTTGAGGTTCCTGGATAAACGTATGTGTCTTCCTGAGGTAAACCGCAAAGAAACTGCTCTACCACTTGACTATGCCACTGTGTATATAAATCAACACAGCTATAGTTATCACAGGGATTCATTTATGCTAAGGTATTTAACATAACAGTTAGCAGATGAAGGGCATAGTGAGTTACTGTGATTACTGTGAGGTGTTACTTAACTTGCCAGTAAAGTAAACAAGACTATGAGTTTACAGCCACACTAACAGCACTGTGAGGTTGTACTCGGGTGTGAAATGCTTACAATAACAAGGCAAACATGCTGTAGGTGTAATGTTTATAGTTCACCATCTTAGTGTTGTGTGTTAACATGCTAGTGTTGGCCAATTAGAAGTGAACGCTGCTGAAGCTGGTGGGTCATAAATCACAGTTCTGGATAAATTAAAACTTTGACCTGATAATGGTGCTGGATGAAAAGTCAGAGCTGAAATTGTTATTACATCACAAGTCAAATACTCTGAGAATGTTTCAGTAAAATTAAATGACAAAGCCAGGAGAGAAATCCCAACAGGGATATTATGAGGATGACACATGATTGATTTGCATGTCTGTTTATCCATTTACAGGAAACCACACAGGATTCCAGAGTATCTCTGTCTGACATTTTTGTAGCCTGTCATGCAGACTGTACAGCAGTGACCCTTAGGTTACAGTATTAACCTAATCTACTAATAGTCCAACCCAGAGTACCAAGCACTGACACCACAGAGCTGAATACACCTCAGCATTAATCAAAAATGCCACATTTATCTTACAGCAGATGAATTTTTCCAGCAGTAAGAGTTTATCATTTTTTATGTCACTGTTTCAACTGAAAATATACACATATATATATATATATATATATATATATATATATATATTATATTTCAGATGCAGATTGCAAAAGTTACCAGCATGCTATGTTAGACACTAGCAAGTCATGATGGAAAATAAGGGGTTGGACTGTCAATTGCGTCCAAATTGTTTAATGTTATTCTCCCTATACTCCCTTATCTTATCTGCAGTGATTCCCAAATTGGAATATGAATAATGGACAGTTTGAATCTGTGTAATCTCAGTCTGAGCACATAATTTAGAATTGACCAAAAAGAAATAAAACATTTTATTATCAAACTGAATAGATGGTGTGGAGTGTTGTGAAGGCCACTGACTGCTTCTGATAAAACTGAGTGGCAGCTCACAATAATACAGACATATTTTCATTTTTAGTAGTGCCAGAGATAAAAGTGAGATAGTATATCAGGTAGATTTGGTGCATTAGAAACCAAGGCATATTCCCTCTACTTCAACCATAATGGCAGTTTTAAAAATACTTCATAAAATACAGAGTGGAAGGACAGAGAGTAGTGAGAGAAGGACATTTTAAAGACTGCAGTTTTATTCATGAGGCGTGCAGCTTAGGCTGTTCCTCTGAGTTAAGACGAGAACTTATATTGCACAGGGCTCTTTTTTTCCAAGTGTAACGTGATGGGCTACGTAAGAGAGTAACTTTTCAGATTCTTTTCTAATGCAAACATGAACAGTGATTGGATGCATTTGTGACAGCATTCATTCTCATTCCCATCCCTTCCAAGAGCTTTTGTCGTGTGTGTGTGTGTGTGTGTGTGTGTGTGTGTGTGTGTGTGTGTGTGTTTTATTACATAGTGCCAAAAATTGAACTTCAATTGCTCATTTTTATCATCCCAGTCAGTAAAGAATGCCAAAAGAAAAAAAAGTAAACTCAACAATAGTAAGTCAATTTATTTATTTATTTTTTAGTATAGTGCTGGAGACACTCACACACTGCCTATTACTTTTTTCTTCCCTTCTGGCTTTCATCTATTATTAATGCATAACTCAAATCAATATAGATTATCATCAGGCATGTTTTAAAGCATACACATCCTACTGTAAAGTGTGACAGTGCTGTTATAATATTTATTAGTGTCCTCAAGAAGTCATGCAATATTACCTAAACTGGTGGGACTGATCTACAGTCTGAGTGGCTCTAGATTAAATTATTGTTAGGCTGATGCTATTTCATGAGTGATGGAGAGTGCCATGGCAATTGTTCGGGGATGTAGTTCTGGTGCAGCAACTTCTCACCACGAGGGAATGTGGGGTAATATTTTTTCCTCCTGGATCAGGGATGGAACATTCCTCCATGCTACGCTGCCTTCTCTGCCCGAGCTCAATAATAAGCCTGTCAGCTTGATTTAAAAAGCCTGTGGCAGTATTATGAGAGACACCATCAGATTTACAATAATTCATAAATCTCAAGCAGTAAAAGATAAATCAATAGAGGTGTGAGTTTAAACTGTTTTCAGTCTCCTTTCTCTTTATGTCATAGCTGAAAGTAGAGACACAATTCAATTGTGGAGGTACTGCTGCACATTGCGCAATAAATTTATATTGTTTGCAGTGCAATGAGACATTTCCACTTTGTGCATAAGCTGGCAGCATAAAACTTTGAAATCTGTGGATGTGATTGGAAAAGTGTTGATTATTGAATGAACTGGATCACACTAACTGTATTATATCGTAAATGGCGGGAACCACGTATAACTCTTCAATAAAAGAAAAGCAGTGCATTGCACTTACAATTCTATTGTAACTTTCTAATTTTATTATTATGATCCTATAATATATAAATACAAAACCTTGAAACCTATCTTCTCTGACTAAGTGCCCCTTGTGATGCCCATGTATTATTCCAACTTCATGGAAAAGTGCTATAGTTGTACTGATACATAAGAGTGGTCAGTGATCTCAACAGCTACTGTCCAATATCTAAACTTCCTTCTCTGGCAAAAATCCTGGTTAATTTTTTTGACTCAAAGTTTATTACAGCTGAGCTGTCTGGTTTTCACCCAGGTCACAGCATGAGCTCAGCTGCAGTTTCATTAATTGCTGACATTGTCTTTGCTCTGGATACAAAACATTTAAAAAGTGATACCAAACTACAGTTTACAGTCTTTATGACTAGGTGAGGTTACGCTCAATTGGCTCAATGCCTAAATCCCAGGGACAACTGTTGTGGTTGATGATGCTGAGTCAAGCACTCTTTCCATCAGTACTGGGGTGCCGCAGGGTCTATTCTTGGTCCATTACTATTTCCATAATATATAAATCACATCATTCCTCCTAATCAGTACTTCAACATTGTCATGCAGATGATAGAATTCAGCTGTCCTCAACTTGATTTAAATGCAGATCAAACCAAATACATGATATGTCCCACATTCACCAATGACTCTGACCATTCTACCATTAAAATTTGAATGGTTCTCATATCACTCTTGCTGAGTTTGGAATCTGGCTTGACAGCAGACCCATGTTCAAGAATCATATTCAATATTTGACGTAAAAAATTCAAAATGGACTATTTGTCGATTTGTTTGTTTTTATTTGTATTAACTTTCAATGCTGGTTATGTGGTTGTCTGATTTGGAATATTATATCATATATCAAGCCTCTCCTGAAAAAGATGTCAATCTCAATGAGACTACTTGATTGAATAAAGTTTAAAAAATGGTTATGATGCATATTTTTCAAAAATGATACAGGTTTTGAAAAATGGGGTACAATAATGTTGATATCCTATAGGAAGTTTCATGGTGTAGTAGCACAGTAAATACAGCCGAACAGAAAGTCATGTGATACACCTGATCAGAGCCCTGACATCTCACCCACACTAGTGAATGAATCTGTTTAATCTTGAATTTCTGACAAGTTGTACGGAGTTTAAGCCACGGAGGGTTAGTGATGTGTGTCAGCATCTACGTGATTATGAATGCTACATTTCACTGCCTGGTAATTTGTGGGGAAGAGAAGCCATATCATAGTCTGTCTTTTGTTTATTTCATGCATCAGATGATTTTTTAATTCCAGAGGTGCAGTAAATGCTCTTATCAAACACATACACCATCATTACTCATGCTGATGAGCAACCCAGACTGTAAGAGGGAATGAAGAAAAAAAGCAAACAACTTTCTTAGCTCACACTCAGCTTATGCACAATGATTTGCTTGATTTGGCAGCACAAAATATGTGTACATTTCACTCAGCAGGACACAGGTTACAACATTTGGTATCATGATATTGGACACATATCTCTTGAGCCTCCACTTTCAACAAAACATGTTCAACATCTCCACCTTTAAGTTGTGACACAACCTTGTCAATGTCACAACATTTTTCAACAAACATTTTCACTTAACTGGTTTTCCACAGCATTATGTCACATTACATCTTTTTATGCTGCTTTAAAGAAATTCTCATCCTTGAACTCTTTACTACATAACATATATTGCAAGTACATAAAAGGAAATAAACTACACAAGAGGAGTTACTGGTGCAGCAGGACTTAATTTCAAAGGTCCTCACTGAGCTTAAATATTGATTAACACTACAGTTTCCTTTATGCCTGTAGAGCTGGTCATGCCAGCAAACTGTTCTTCTTAATAGGCTGCTTGTAAATTGGAAATGCCACCTTGACTGAAATTTGCTAAAATTTACACAGAAAATGTACTTTCTTTACTTTTTCTATAAAAAAAAACCCCTCACATTTATTTGGTAACATCTCTGTACTTTTTTAGATTAGCAACAATATTCTTTTGAATCTGTGTTTAAGAATATGATGCTTAGGATTATCAATGTCTTAAATGGAATTCTTCTCTAATGTTGGTGGTTGCATAAGAGGTGTGCAAAAGCATGACAATTTGGTTTTTAGTGTAAAAATCAGTTCATTTCTAATTAATATTCTATAGGGGGAAAACAAGATCCATAAAATAGAAAGAAAGATAGCAAAATACTTGTCCAAAATTTAATAATTCACCACAAAGAACAGCACTGTTCCTGGGTGTTTGTCTCCAGCCTACCACTGGGCTATAGCCATAGCTGCCCATCAGCACAAAGCCGTGGCCAGAAGTTAATTCCTTTGTTGCTGTGAGCCTCTGAAATGAAAAGAAGCAGGACTGACTTTTTACTTTCTTAATAACACAGAAACATGAGTTTTAGCACTAAAATATCATATTAATCACCTGTAGTGATTGAAAAATTAAGCAGTTTTGTATTGTAGAGAGAAGCTTATCCAATTCAGGAAGGTGATATGCAGTTCATGCAGCTGCTCATTTTGGATTTTTGTCTAAACTAAAAAGAAATCAATAAAGTGACAATAGATTTGGCAAATGGTTACCCCTAAATATTTTGCTTTTTTAATCAGGCAGCTTGCATTGTTAAACAGCCTATAAGACCATCAATTATAATTGACTGCCTGGCAAGCTACCTTGCAAACCAACGATTCATAGCTTTGCCTGAGGCTACTGCAGCTAAATACCTAGTCCTCTGTTCCCAAACCTCATTTGCTTAAAAACAAATACACAAAAACATCAACAACAACAACAAGCTAAGTTTTTTTTTTCTTTCTCTACTATCTGCTTGGAATGCGTAACTTAAAAATCTCCTCTGAGTAGCATCATTGTTATTATATTTAGATCACTGTATTGTATCAGCGCTCATAAAACATAGAGTCAAAAAACCTCAAATGACACTGTAGATAACTGTGTTATGCTTGTGTTACTCAATTGTTAAATGATTTCTTTTCATTATCTTTGTAAACTGAAAGTAGTCGAATATTAGCTGTTTACATATTGCACATTGTAGCAGATTTACATTTTGACAGATCAAAGCTTCTTGAAGGAAGCAGAAGATAAGACAAAATAGCTCTGGAGAGCCACATTGGAGATTCCACAGGCCTCTCTGGCAGCAGGGGGGTTGCTGCTATGCCATGACTGTTGTCTAACCACTAGGACTACAGCGTAGGTATGAGAATATCCAACAGTATATTTACTTTTAAAAAGAACACTGGAGCTGGAACAAAAGCAATATGATATACTGTTAAGGTCATGAGCATAGAAGTGATGAATCCACACAGTGATTATTACATAAAACAATATGAAACAAATTCCAGACTGGGGAGTTGTGCCATTCAATGGATTATCATTGACACCTTAAAAACCGCAGTTAATTCAGCTGTCTTCCTGACTGTCCAGCAGTCAGTGAGAAACGTATTAGTTGTCCTTTTGATGAAACAACAGAAAGGGCAGCTATTCTTTTTTTATCAGAAAGAAACTAATGAATATTTACTTAATTTATCCATTTTCTCTGTCAGTCAAGCTGAAAATACAATCCCTTTCCGTTACCTGCTGAAACAATGATATGGACTTTGTCTCTGTGTGTAGTGTATTATAATAATGAGATGTCTTCATATACTTGAAGTGGCCTCTCTCTCCAACTGTGAATAAATTATGATTCACTGTTGATTGGATTTCTGTCAAGAGATGGAACAGGAAATGAAAGCCTTTGTACGGGAAGGGGTTACAGTAGGAGAGGAAATTGTATGGCGTGATTAATGCTTTTGTGCAATTTATGCAGCCATTTTCTGGCTTACGATTACAGGGAGTAAACAAGGCAATGGCAGAGACAGCTAATCCTCTCCATCATTCAGTCCTTGGTATCTGTCTGAAAGGGTCAATGATTGACTCTGATTTAGCCTGGTCCCAGTTCAGAGGAAATGAATAGATGCCAATCACACTCCTGCAATTCCATCAGCAGGGCTGTCCAGTTATGAATAGATGGGGAACAATGCATTCTTTATACCAGTCCTAAGTTATAATTATATGCTACATTACATGTCATTGCAGCATATGAAAACTATATGAATGTGCTATATAATATAATATAATACAACACAATATAATATAATATAATATAATATAATATAATATAATATAATATAATATAATATAATATAATATAATATAATATAATATAATATAATAATATAATATAATATAATATAATATAATATAATATAATATAATATAATATAATATAATATAATATAATACAATACAATACAATACAATACAATACAATATAATATAATATAATATAATATAATTTAATATGATATAGTCAAATACAGGAATATCACTTACTGTGAATGTTGAAAATGGAGTGTTGTTAAAGCACTGAAATCATTGTTTTTTATCTGGTGCTTGGAAGCACATCACTAAGAGCTGCATTCAGTGTCACTGGTCCATTGGTTTGGCAGCTTGTATAATGTGTGTTGTAAAACACAGTGCTTACACATTTTGTTTGGTGATTGTTGCAGTTACAGCAACACCATGCTATAGCAGCATTTTGCTATTCAAATGGCTGAGTTTAAAAACCCAGCATAGCTCCATTCACTGCATTGAGTTTGTCTACCTGAACACCTAAGTGCTGGAGGACTACAACAAGCTTTGAGGATTGAGCTCCCATTCCTTACACTACTTCTGAAAACCTGTCCTCCTTGTGTCGTAAGCAGAGACTGTGGAGTGAGTCTGAATGCACTGGAACGTTTTCAGCACAGTTTTCTTGTCAGAGCCATTCAGCATCCAGAACAGCTACCTTAAAACAGGCTTCCCTGCCTATCACACAGTTTAACTAGGACAGGACCCCACAGAACATTGTAACCAGCTGCTGTGGTGTGGTTTACTTCAGCATACAGCGGTACCTTGGTGCCACAAGGAGCTGTTGGAATAACTAATACCTAGAGTACGAATTAAGTGTCAATCAGAAATCAACCCCAGACCTCAGCTTCCTAACATAGGAATGTCACTACTTAGTTGTCTCTCCTCACAACACATTCAAGTGTCGATGGACATGCACCACTACACCGCTCTCCAGCTGCTCTCATTCTATATGTTCTGACTGTCACAGTAATAGTCAGGTGATGGTAGTGTTTGTGAAAATGTATGCCTATGCCCATTTTTAAGAAGCATCCCAAAGCCTATTCGTGTGCAAGAGCACCAGTGAAACCACTGGGTGAGTAGCTGCCTTAATGCTTAGCAGTTGTGTGTTGCACTTTGTGAAATAATTGGATTATCATAAAGCTTCCAAGCTCTGATAGCCAAGCGCAAAGAGTGGCACAGCTCAGCCCCAGTTCAGTCCAATGCCTGCTGGCTGGGCAAGGGTGAGAGCTCTTCACGCAGTTCATCGGAAACCCCTTCTGAGCTAGGTGCAGCATCAACTGGACTATTTAGAAGAATTCCACTCTAGCGCATGGAGTCCTGATGACGAGATTGTCTGGATAAAATAAATTCTCATCACTATTTGCCAATGGGCACAGGGCCAAGCCTTAGCTAAATGAAAATCTGTTCAACTCAAAAGCCTGAAAAATCTGTGTCATCATAAGAAAAGGAAAAAAAAGGCATGTGTCAGATCCATTACAGATACATTGGCTACATAGATAGCCTATAATAAAGGAAAATTTGTAAATGAACATGTTCACAATAGATACATATAGTAATTTTCAGACTATATGTGTGGCAGTGGTAGGTGTCCAACTCATACACTGTGCTCTTTTTTTGATTAAGCCAGCATCACAGTTGTACGCACATCACCTTTTGAATTAAATGTCTTTAAGTATATTATCTCTTTTAGGTCAGTTTCTGTCAGTGAAGTCAGACCTGATTTAAAGATGAATTGCCGAAAGATGAAAAAAGGAGTTAGAAAAAATCATCTTGTTTATTTTGTGTCAAAGCCACTTTATCTTATCATGCGACATCTCAGCAGGGAGTGAGGAGCTGACTTCATACAGCTCTTATTAGAAGTCTCATCACTGTGTGTCTGCAACTGCTCCATCCCACTGGCATTTTTACTGAAGACCCTTGTGTTCCAAGTATTCCAATATTTTGTATTCTGGTCCAGCCAAAGAACCTCATGCATACATTACAGCCAGAGAATTGCAGGCATACATATTTGGATGAATAAAATACTGAGCCTAAGGTCATTCGCAATTCTCTGTTCGGTCTTATCATTTTATAAATTACATGCATCATCAAGAAACTGCATTTACGTTACCCTAAAACAAAATCTTAAAAGAAGATTAAAAAGGGACAACAAATGCAGAAGTTTTTGATTTCATGACATTATCTATGATGTTATGATATGTCAGATTTTTGCACAATTGAGAATTAAGTTTAAACTGCAAATGGTCAGAATGAATGTGTATAATATGTGGAAAGAGCTGTTTAATTCTCCAAAGCTTTATTCCTCCAATAGACTTTTGCTAACCCACCAAGAAAAGATTTGCATTGAAATTTACTGTTAACAGCCTGGACACTATTGTCACAAACTATAACATTTATCTTTTTCAAGTCAGAAAAACAACAGCTGTTATGTTGGGTGTTGAATGGAATAAATTAATGCTCTTCTTTCATAAACTCAAAATATTCATCCAAACCTTTAATCTTTTAGTTCCCAAAATTAGTTTTAGACAAGTTAAACACAGAGGGTAATACTGCTGTTTTGAGGTTCACTAAATCATTTCCATTATTTCTTGCTGCACCCTGTCTTCTGCTCCCCTCATTATCACATCCTGATTAAAACAATAATGAGAGGGCACTAAGGATGAAATTACTGCCATTCAAGTCGGTTCTTTTGTTTGTTAAAAATTCTAATGTTATCATGTGAGTTGTTCTGTGTTGAGGAAATTACACAGCTTCATAAAAACAATCAGTGGCTTAAATAAGGTAATAGAAATATCAATCGTATAAAGAAGCAAAATGCTGCAATTGCACCTCATTATCACACGATAGAAAACAAAAACAGAGTTGAAGACATGAGATTTTAGCATTCCCTTTTAAGATGGTTTGCTCTTAAACTGCAGGGTAAATCTGAAAGAAGGGTAAGTACTACAAAGAGACAAATTTAAAGCTGTAATGAGCAATATTTGCACAGCAACACTAAATGAGATGACAAGGGAAAAAAGTCTTCTTGTATCTGATACCTCTGAGAATCACTTACCTAGATCTGATCTGCATTGATGCTCCATTGATGTTCTGTCTCAGTTTGTTTGGGATGTAAGTGATGAGAAATTGCTTTCATTTTATTTTGGGTCAGGATTTTATTTGATCTTATCCTTAAATGTGAATAGTGGTTTTGGGGTTGTTCTTTTTATGAAAGCCTTGAGAACAATAAATTATGCTGGTGTGTCATCCACAGATTTAGGGCAGTCACCAGAGACATGCACATTTTAATGTGGATAACTTCAAAAAGGGTATGTTTTTGTTTAGGTAATTGAATGTGGTCCATCAAACATCTCAAAAAGTCTATGAGCCACTGTAAATAGTTACAGTAATAGTAACTAGTAACATCTACGAATGAGACTCAGGTCAGAGAGGATGCTCCATTCAGTGGGCGCTTTATTTTAGGCAAGTAAAGTAGACAAGAATATATGTGTGTAGTACTGACTAAAAATAGTGAACATGTGGATTATAAACAAAACAATAGTGCTGCTATATTTCAACCCTATTACGATTATCCCAACATTTCCAATGAGTCAGCAGTAATGTGATCCACTATCTAAAAACACATTAATCTTATCCATGGACGATTATTGCAATCTTACAATTCTTACAAATCTTATTTTTCAGTGTTTAAAAATATATATACGTATGTTGTATCCTGCACTGAATTTGTAAACATTATTGTTTCATTTGACATACAATACATTTCAGTTACAATTGGAAAATAAATAGATTAGCTCAACGATTTTTTGTGTCTAATACTTTTGCATTTATATGGTGAAAATTAGTAGCTTTGTGAAGAAATTGGAAAATCCTCCGTTGGAACAGTCCTTGAACCTGTCATGGCGTCCAGGTGCCAGTGAAGTGTATTGGCCAATCAGTGACTAGTAATATGACGCACTACAGTCCTGATTGGTGGGACTATAGCGAGCAAGATAATGAGGGCAAAAGGTGTAAAGCCGAGCTAGTTACAACAATTTCTAAGTTCGGGAAAGTCTGTCAAATTACTGTTTATTAATTAAGTTTCAAGCCAGAAGTTTTGCATCGTTTTGTAACTCGTTGAAATGGGAAAGTTGGCCCTTTATAGAGCAGTTTTCTGTCGGTAATTAAACCTAATTGGTACGAACATGCGTCACTAGTCCTGTTGCTAGCTAGCTGTGGCCCTCTAGCTGTGATGTGAAAACACATTTTGCACCGAGTGAGTATGGACACCACCTGTACACTGAATTCACGTGGATATTTAGAGTTGAAAAGAAATAAGGTTTCATTATTATTTGTGGATTTCTGGATAGTGGACTGAGCAACTGGAGGAGCCTTCCTTCAACTCATGAACACAGACTGAGCCTCAGGACGGGTTGGCTAAATATTGCTGAAAAAAGGCTTTGGAACTGGAAGCCTTGGCCAACAGCTTTCTGAGAGGTCCAACAGAACAGTGAGTACTGAGTAGTACTACCTAATGTTTTCTGTGTCTATTTTTGTGAGTTTCATATGAAGTTGATAATGAACACTGATACATACAGCCTACAGCCTATATATATATATATATATATATATATATCACCAAACTACCTGCCAGCCCTATAAATGGAGGCATATACAACCTCAAACAGTGTTAAAACTCAGTTGAGTACTGTGTGACAAAATTTACCTTGTTTAAGAACTGGGGTAGGTGACTGAAACATGTTTTCCTCTCAGAGCTTACTGGAGTTGTATGTGTTCGCTGTTGCAACCATTAGGTACTACAAACCCTTACTCAACTTAGCTACTGCTGATACCATCTGTTGTGCATTCTCGCTGCCTACATATAGGGTGCAGTTCAGCATACACAAAGTGTGTACATGCTGAACTGCAGCCTATATGCCAAAGAATGCTGAGAGAGGACCACTTAGGAGCTTCAGGACTCATCAGAATTGTTCATGTACAGTCGACTGAGACAGTAGACTCGGTGCTTGTTAGAGCTTTTAGCCTGTGGATATCACTCCTGATTCCTACTGCATTTTGAACTTTTAGTACCTGTTAAAAACTTTTATCTTCATGTTGTTTCTTGTTTCTTCTGCTCGCATGACATGACAAATACAAATTGTTGTGAGTTTTGGTTATTCACTGTAAAAATAAACACATAGGATCAACACAGTTGTCACAGTAAGTTAAGTAAAACACCCCTTGAATTCATAATTTATCAGCTGTATGTATCCTAGTAGTCATCCTTTTGTCAGGGCTGAATGTTACAAATCATACCTTTTTAATATCATAAGAGAAATTGAAAGATGTGAACCATCTGGTTTTAATAATTATTAAATTCTCTTATTACTATTTACATATTGTGGTATGGGAGGATGTAATATTTGCTCATATTGTGATATGTAAGGTGACTAATGGGGCTATAGTTGTTGCAAAGTGAATGACAGCTGAAATCATGATGTCATATCTCAGCGAGCCTCTGTTACACTATCCAATGTAATCTCATTCAGCATTTCATTCATATGCCTTTTGATAAAGTTAAACAGTGTTTACATTGTGAGCACAGAAAAAACTGCAAGCACGGCAGCATGCATACTTTCGTCATTCTAAGTTGGTTTTGTGAATAAAATTGACCTAACATTGCTTTTTCAGCTTTCTAGTTATAACATTAGGCTTTTAGGGCTGTAACTAATGATGAAACAATTGATAATGAAAATAGTTGCTGATTATTTTCTGTCAATTTGCTCTACAGTTAATATTAGGTAGTATGTCACAACATACATAAAGTAAGAATTGAGTGGGTGGGCTACAATTATATTGCTAGAATTCACAGCCAACAGTTTAAATACACGATATAAACCACCTAACCAAGCACAAACATGCTTTAAACAATTATACAAGGCATATTAATTAGAAAATTACAACAAAGGTGGTTGTGTATACAGGCAAAATGGTGGTGCTGGAATTGTAGTTTACAATCTACTTCATTACAACTACTTCACACAATATACTGTATATATCTAGGCTAAAGTATATATGTCAGGGTTGGTGAGGCAGGAATACCCTCTTTAAATACCCTCTTTACCCCAGAAGTTTCAAGTAGTGTTTTATGGTCAAACCATGTCAGTATAATTTAAAAAAAAAAAAAAAACAAAACAAAAAAAAAACACTTTAAGTGTTTATCTTTTTTTTAAGATTCTGCTTGTGTATTCAGCTTCACCTCAGCTATCAAAGCGTGCTAAGCCAGCTGATGATTTCGCCACAGGGTGTGTAGAGGCTGTAGGACTTTGTTTTTCTTCAGTTCTAAAATCCTTGAAAATCCTTTACAACAGCTATGTGTCCTGGGCAAATGCAAGAGAAAAGGGGATATGAAAGGGAAAATTTCCACTAGAAATATTGTGATGAATTCACCTTTTGTTTACTTGTTCTATGTGTTGATCACGTCACCAAAACCTTCACACCTTTGATGGAACTAAATTATTGGTTGATTTCGGCACAGCAGATTCTCAAAGCAATTTTTTTTTAAGAGACCATGCTCCATTTTGAGGGTAAAAAACTCCCTGTAACCATTCCTTCCATTCCCTTGTTCTATATTTTTTCTGTGTTATTTTCAAATGCAGCTGCTCTGCAGCAATTTAGGATGGGATTTAAAAGCCTTGGATACCAGGGGCACAGGTTTGTGTCCAGATTAGGGCTGGGCGATATGAAGGCCATATAGGCTGAATGATGATACACAATATATTTTTTGGTATTTTCTACGAAGTACACTAAATGTTCAGTTGTAAGTCAAAGCCACATGTGAAATGTCAGAGGCACTTTTATTAAAACACTCAACATATCAAAAAATCACAGACTGTGATCAAAATAGAATAGAATATATATATATATATATATATATAATATATATATATATTAAACAGGAACAGGCCTATCTGTGAGAATACTCCTTCAGTTGTTTTTAAGAACAATAAGAGACTGATTAAAATAGAGTACAATTACAGGATTTCCTGTCCTGCTTAACAAAACACACAGCTGTGCAATAAACATATAAAAAGAACAAAAATAACAACAGGTCTGACCCTGTTTAAAAATATACAGCTAAACAATATATCAACATGTAAATTAAAATAAATAGCCTGTAGTAAATAAAAATAGGCTTAATAGACTCCTTTCCTTTTTACAAACCAGGCTTCTTCAGCTGTGTGGACCAGTGCTCTTCTCCCTCCAACTTGTGAGCAAGTGGGGGCAGGTCTGAATGCAGACGGAGAGGGAAATGGAAGGAGAGATGTAAACAATGGCATGTAGGACTGTCGTGAGGAAAAAATTTAGGATGATTTAGAATGGCTAAACAGTGCGGTATGCAATATCTGTCAGGGCAGTGCAGTGCTCTCCACAGCTGAACCTGCTGCTCTCTTCACCTTTTCATTTTGTATATATATGTGTACTCAGTTAGTGCGTTCTGGTTGTTGAGTCTTGTAAATTAAACCCGCTTTCATGTTTATTTTCTGCACCACAGCTTGATGTTTGCCTGGTGACATAGGCCCTGTTCAAACCTGGCAGTAACAGTGTGTCTCAGGTGATCCGATCACAAGGTTCTCCACATGTGTGTTGAGTGACCGCTTATGATTGAATCTCACTTCCCTGCTCAATGATAAATGCATTGTTGTTTTTAGCACGTCCAACTATGACAGACCGGTCAGAGAGAGAGCGTGAAAGACAGAGAGGCAAATAGGGGTTGAGCAAATCAATGCAATGCATACAGCGCTGTAATGAAATAAGGTTTTAGCCATTTGGGATAGTTAGATAGCCTTGTTTTTTTGTTTTGCCAAGTAAATACATTTCTTGGATGTTTTACAAGTTGCATTACAGCCTAATGGAAAAAAACAGAGAAATGTGTACATAGTGCAGTTGTGGCGGTTGTTTACCATATACCGTGGTTGACGTGCCTGTAGTGCAATATTTCAATTTTGCTGGTATTGTGACAGCCCAACTGGCACAGCTTTTATGGAAGGAACATGTTATGTAGCGCAACATCAAACTATATCGATTTAAAGTGTAGTCTTATCCTATATCTCGTTATACTGGCCACCTCTACTCCAGATGTCTTCAATGTCAGATTTTATATTTTTTTAACTGTTGCTGGGCTGCATCAAGTGTGTATGTATGTATGTGTATCTATTAGTGTGTGATAAGGATTAGTGATAACAACAGTAGGTACTGTTATTATCACTAATCCTTATCACACCCTTAAGTACAGATTTTTTTTTCTCAGAAACAACACCATTTCACTGCCAGATGTCGGATTTGGGAAATCCCACAGGAAGACTTATAGCTTGTTCTTACTTTTTAAATTTCCCTAGGGTATCTTATTAAGGTGATATTTATTTTCTCCAAATAGCTGTTACAACAATATCAAATAACTGTTATAAATGGCCCTTCTTGTGCTTTTTGAGAAATTTTGAATTTAAAATGGAATCAATTGTCTTATTCGAACTAGAGGAGCCTGCTGGTTTATCCAAAAAGTTATTGGTGTGATTGAGCTACAGCAGAGTTGAAGCCAAGTGACATACAGCAAACACAACATTTTTTCATCATTTTACCTGTTCACCCAGCCAAAAGAAATTCATTTTTTAAAGCTTTGGAGAGCAGCATATCCAATTCATAAGGGTCACTGCCCTTGCATTTCAGCACAACACAGGAATATCGCAGCCTTTTTGCCCTCTGTTTGGCCTGCTGTGTTTGTGCAATTTTCCTCCCAAGGTGGCCTCCATGTTTGTCACCCTTATCTCCCTTGGCCAGGCCACTGCTTACAGGCCAACTCTATGGAAACCTATGGTTGACCTGAGCTTTGAATATACTTGACAGACCTGTGGAGCTTGTCAGGACCCTGAACCCACAACCTACCTCTTGACTTTGCCAAAGGCACTCGCTGCCATTCACATGTCATTCCCTAGGGTGCTGAAAATCTCCAAAGCGGATGATTTCACTATGCTCGTACATATAATGTATTAAATAATGAAATGGAATTTGATGTGTGGATGAGGATCCAAGACTATGAAACCTACTGAACTGAGGATGAGCTGCTGGGCATTGCAGACTTGTACATTAACCTATGAATGCTGAGTAATATTACTAAGTATTAATAATTCTCTAAATCTGCAGAACATCATGAATCCCATTATACATATACAGAATTCTGTATTTCAGTATGATTATTCTGAAGCCCTGCTGGTTATCTGTCGACAGATGGGCGGAGGGCGGTTTGGGGTTTCACATTACAAGAGAAGGCATTGACCTCATTCCCAACTATTGCCTGAGATGAGCAATGAGCCACACATCAAGCCCACAAGGATATTTCAAGAAACGATTTCAGCTTTGCCTTCAACACTAGATTTCTTTGGGATTCTATTTTGTATGCAAATGCAATAAATGTTTAATACCAAAGCATTGGCGCTCCATGGATATTAATGACAGCTTGGCAGTGCATTGGCTGGTGAATTAGTATTCCCCTTCCTCTGGGCTCTGTCTGGCTCCTGTCTACCAGAGACATGATAGGTCCCACTCCGCTGACAGGGACATCCCTGAAAATGTGGCCCTGTCATCTCTGCATGAACTGTTAATGCCTAATAAAAGCTCAGTTTGGACTGTGTTTGGACTGCATTGTATATTAATGTCAATGGAGCACTCAGCAGCATATGCAGATGTCAAAAAAAGGTTTGGTCATAGTATTTAAGTGTACTAGTGACATCACTCTCAAATAACAACAAAACTGCATTAAGTTAACTTCATCATGAGATGCTCTTTGGAACACTACACAGAGGACTACAACTCTCAATAACCTCCTCTATTTGTCTGTTGGAAGAGCACAAGACTAGCACTGCTGTGATATTTCTTTTTTTGTGTGAAATACAATAAAAGTTTTAGAAAGAAAAAGGCCATTACTTCACAATCAGGGAGATACTGCAGGGAGCCTTACAGAGTTCTTTCATAGGCTTTTCAGTCTTTTTAAGTCTTAAGTTCATATTTATAGTCCAATCACCAATAAGCCTGTTTTATCACTTTTAGACTCATCTCTTTTGCTACTGCAAGCTTGAAAAAATGTAGAACAATGACTGCTACGTTATGTTGTCCTTGTTTTGACTGTGGTCTGTTAAACTAAGTATTCATTTAGGGCTGCATGATATACAATGGTTGTTTTTAATTTTCACTGGAAAAAATGATGTGATTTTTGTTTGGTCTTGCACCAAACCAACATGTTTACATGGTTTGGTATTTCTGGAGAATATGTTTTGTTGGCTGCGTCATCTCTGTAGCACCACAATGCTTTTGGTGCTGACAATGCACAACAATGTTATGACACATTTTACCTTAATCAAAAAATTGAAAAACATTGAAAATGCTGTAGAAAACTCTCTTTATTACAGTGTAAGACTGGGGTACATGTGCTGCAAAATAAAATGGTTCATTGTTCACCCCTTTCTGTATCGGCTCTCGTGACCCATGTCCCTATTGTGACTTTGTCTTTCTCTCCGAAAGCTGGTGTTATTTTGACATTGGCCTTGGCTGAGGTCTGCGCTGTCTGAGTACCCTTTTAGTTCAATGTGTGCTGGCTAAAATGTACTTGCAGTATAATTTAGTTCTATGGCCTCCCTAAATATAGATTTGTCACCCCCACATTCTATGTACTATCTGTCTACTGTACGTACAGGTACTCAGTAGATATTTCATTGGTTCTCTGTGCTTTGTGCAGAATTTACACTTTTATTTACAGAGCTTTACCAAAATCCCCTTCATAAATACACAACCATTTTGTGAGTACTGCCACATACTGAAGACAGTTTGGTGGAAAAAGGATATTTCATAGTCTCCCTCCTTAGTGTTGCCATCCATTGCTGGATGATGCTATTACAGTGGTTGACTGATATTTTATAGTTCAAACAATATGCCTCACTCAGCACTGACAATTCAATGGAATTTGTGGTTGTCTATTAGCGGCTAATTTCCTCAGCCTTTTGTTTCCAGTTGTATCAGGCTTATTTCAGAAACCATTGTGTCTCCTCTTTAATTACCAAGTCAGTAGAATCTTCAATCCTTGATCCTTCATTCAAAAGCCAATTATGAAAAGAATTCATGTTAGAAAAACGATAGTGTCTGTATGATATAAAACAAGTCTCAGACAATTCAAATGAGAATGCTGATCATACTAGTCATATTTTGATAATCAGTTAAGCACCCCCTCCATTATATGTTGAATTTTGACCCATCCATCTCCACCTACTACTTGCTTTAAAATTTACAATTAGAAAATATTACTGTTCACATTTTAAGGGGCTAATTAACACTGTTATCAACAACACATTCTTTAAACTGCAGTGTTGTGTGGCAGAAGTACCTTTTTGATCAGATTTGTCTGAGAAGGCTGAGAGAATCTTTGTCCCAACAACTAATTGACACCAACCTTGGACGAGAAGTGAGAAGTAAACAGCATATGAGGTTTTTTTTTTTATTTATTTATTTTTTTTCTATTTTCTCTATTATGCTTGGAAAACATTGTAGTGGTACATGTAAAAGTTTCTTTTACAAAACCTCAGTTGACACTATCTTGACCATATCAATGCGCTAGCTCAAATTGAACTTTCTCTCTTGGGAGTGAATCCCCGTTTTGTGATTTACTCACTCGATCCTTAAGGGGGGTTGTCCGAAAGATTGCTACTGAAAGCTTCAAAGCTCAGACAGTCAAGGGACAGAGACTGTAGTGAACACAGGGCTGCCTATATACTCTGACCAGAGGAAACACACTCTGGACAGTCCTCAGAGAGTTGGAATCACAGTGTCATAATCCTGAATGTATTACCTTGATCCTCGAACTTGGCTCGCTGCAAGAAATGGGTGTGGAAACTGCAGTGAGGTGGCTGGGAAAATGCTGTATTGAGCTTTGTTTTGCTGCCACCTTGGAGGTTTGAAGGACTGAAATACTACCTTGCATTACCAAAACAGGGATTTGCTTTGAATTAGGCAAACAGCAGTGTAGTCCTTTCTCGCGAGGGCCTTTCCAATAAACACTCTGAGGCAATGGGAAAGAAGAAAAACAAACATTAATCCCAATCAGTGTGTCTTGACTAAGCAAACACTTTACCTGAGGATACCGTGTCTGAAGGGCTGACTGAATGCATACGCACTCCTCTGGAACAAAACTGCCCTGTAGCTTAGCTCACTCATCAAGCAATTCAAAGAAAGCAATATTTTGTAAATGAGCTTTACTCCTCAACCATTAAGGCTGTGGTTTCTCTTTGACTGAAGACCTTAATAGCCTCCTGCTTGGGACAGGTGCAGTTCAAATTGCCTCCCCTTAATGATTAATGAGGGAAGCTCTGTTCATGTTGAGGCTAAGACTGAAGCCTGTGTGATAAAAGTAGGGCATTTAGTTCATGCATGGAAATAATGGGGAAAAACAAACAAAATTGGGCTCCAGAAGGAGAAAATTACTTTTTGGACTTAATACTAGCTGTAAAGGATCAATAATGTATAAAGCAGCTCCTGACTGATTGACATCAGCTAATTCACTCAAATGATAGTTCTCTAGTGCAGTTGACACCAGATAAGGCAAAAAAGGCCAGTCATTGAAATAAAAATAAAGTCACCGTTAATGATAGAGATGAGTAAACTAGCCTATTAGAACATGTTAACAATATATAAATAAATCAATATTATGTCAAAAAAAAGAATGTGTGTGTGTGTATATATAATTTTTAAATTTTTCTTTTTTCCACCTTCCATTTTTGTATCATCTTACTTAATTGGTTGGATAGGTGTAAGTGGAGATAGTTGGAGCAGGGACTACCTTCTAGTTCCAACTGAAGTTTTGAAAGGCAGAAGTCCACTTCTTGAATCACTGCTTTTAATCAAGTACTCTTCATGCAATGCTGGAGTAGAGTTCATTTTTGCCTTAGGCGTGTAGAATGAACTTGCATGCATGAAAATATGTCAAACTTGTTGTTATTGAGCTTAAATTTAAATGCAGTGTTTTTCAGTAAACAATATACTTACACACTGTCATGATGTTTAGTACATTGAAGGGGATATTTTGTGATCAAGGTTATAAATTTGGTGTTTTTCTTTGTTGTTGTTCTACTCACTACCACTTAAAACCCCCTCTTTGACTCAGATTAAACATTTCCAAAATTTCCAGAACATTTTGATTACATGCCACTAATATACATATATAAAAGTATAAAACCACATATGTTGTTTTATTTATTAGTGTTTTGTAGCTTTCCAAATCAAATTCAGAAAAGTATTAATTTCATACTGTATATCAGTGAGAAATAATTTCTGATCTGATAGTCACTACTAAGGACTGAATTTAACAAACTACCTCACTAATGTTAGCAAAAGCAACATTGACTGTTTGTAGGAACTGTGACTCAAACCTGTCTCTGGTGTCAATACCATGCATCTTGTATGTTCAACTTATGGTGCAACTATTCATCCAATTATTTTTTGCAGTACTGTAAATACATTATGCTACTTTGTACTTTGGCACTTAATGTAACATAAGTCACTCTTTAACAGTCAGCCTGTTGCTTTTCTTAAAACATATTGAAGACATAATACTGTACTTTGAATAATAATTTATATCTGAGATGTTATGAAAAATTACCTGGTTAAAATTTTTTAGAATAGCATGTACCTGTCTGGAGATTTTAAGTTTTTTTAACACAATCATATTCATATATATAGAGATCTTAAATTCAGCTTTAAGGTGACGGAACAGAGGAACTTTTCCAGCAGATAAAACGGCCTAGTGTTTAACTCATTCTGCATGGAGAAGCTCAAACATCCAATCGAAGTAATAAGCAAAACACATTATTGAGTGGAGGGGGACTTGAATATCTGTTTTGCCTCAGTCTCTTTTGCTGAGACTGTCTTCTCAAGAAAAACAACAGCATTGTCATTTTAGCAATTGTCCCAAAACGACATGTTAAAGTTCAAGTGACAAAGCTCTCTGGCAGCCATTGGACTTTTGACTCTTGTACATTATGCGCAAAGGAGGAAGATGGACATTGTTATAGAGCAACCAAATTGTTTTTGTGCCTAAACTTAACCTAGCAATAATCATAGACTTGTCAGATCATAAAAGGGGTTTTTGTTTTTCTGGAGGGCACTGACAATGTTGTTTTGTCAATAGGGTATACAGTATGTGTCATTTTAAGATGACATTGCCAAACTAAATTTTTCATTTGAAGGACTTGGTGGTTCTACCAATTATTCTAAATACATCTGTTCTGGCTACATAAGATTTTCATCATTACATTTTGATGCATTTTGTATCAGTGCCTCCGCTGTTTTGCTTTTGGTTTTACAGTTTTGAAAATTGCTTCTGTAAAATATTCAGGGGAGAATGATGTCACTTGGTCAATGTTCGACTGGTTGTTCACAACAAACAACAAAACGGACCCCAGCATCCTGGAAAAATCATCAACAACTCTTTTGTTTAACAGAAGGCAAGAGTAGAATTTTCCTTCAAACTTCTATATACTGTAGATCCAAGGGCATATCGCATTTGTATTCTTCCATTATATTTCAGAAGTTGAGGTGATGTCTCCCATCAAGTAGCTGTCACCCCCTGCTGTCCTCAACACCTCCATTTCTGCAGTAACAAGAGGGCAGACACTGACCATTACCCCTTTTTATGTGTGTGCCTGTGCTAAAATGTGAGGGATTTGTAAATGCTCCCATTCTTCTTTGGCAGGGGTTTTATCTCACAGACACAAGCTGTCGGCACAGTCTGCTCTGGTCACACCAGTGTTCTCCCCAGCACAGCAGTGGCTAGCTTTATTTATTTTCTCTGATTATTGATATACTGTATTTATGTAGACAGTTTGTTCCAGGAAACCCTATTGTTTATTTTCCCCAAGTCTGTTACACATGCCATACACATATACTGAAGGTAATTCCAAGTTTTATAATAATACAATGGGAAAATCTCATAATATAAAACTCAACAGTTTTTAAAAGAGGGATTACTGTTCTCTTGAAAGACTAACCTGATTTAGATTTTTTTCAGACCTATATAGACACATTTTAAGGTTTGAGTATTGCATATGTAAAGTATAACAACTCAGGTTGGAATTTTATCTCGGGCCATGAAAATGCTGTATTTCCTTATTAATTTGATCCAATAGTTCTCAAGACATTTGCAGGTTTAAGGCTGACAGAATATAGCCTCCATGGTGCAGTCTGCGGTGCATTTTCTTCCCCCAAAAAGGACTAAACTCTTCAGAATGTCATAAAGACCTTCAAGGTCCTAGGGGAAATACTGTTCTGATCATAAGCTGTCAAAAACATGAGTTTAAGCAATTTTTAAAGGAAATACCCCACAAAAATGACTTGTCAAACCTGGTAAATCATCTCCATTATGCTTTAGGTCCCAAACATCCTACTTAAAATGAGGCTCTATAGACCAGTGACGTCTCCTTTTGTTGGGAATGTCATTCCCTCGACATGCCATGTCTCTGAGATGGGTCTAGGCTATAAGATGTTTTTTCTTTTGACAAAATCGGATACACCTCACTTATTAAACTCTTTAATAGACAGTTGCCTTTTTTTTATTAATGTTGTGTAGTTTGCTAGAAATGTTGGATCTGAGGAAAGCACTGTTTTCTTTGCCTATTAATTTCGTTTGCATGCAAATGCTATTAAACACATGCTGTGTGGTCCAAAGGATCTGTGCTGGGTAGCAGTCACAGTAAGACAAATACAATACTCGTCACAGCAGGACAACCAAAGCACACCATATCCCAACTGCACATCATGTAATCACTTTCAAATTGCTTTTAGAATTAAGGGAAGTCACAGCCAAGACCACAATCCCATCATCGTCATCATACTCATCATAACAATCATCATCATAGTTGTGATCATCAACATCAATAGTATTTGCCATGAATATCAAAATTCATACAGAATATTAATCTGGAATCAATTGCAGAGTGCCGAAGAGGACTCTGTGAGCTGTCACCTAATAAGGAGAGACTAACCAACAATTTAATATGTAAACAACACTCTCACCTCATCCCCACAGATAGCTTGTTAGAGGAGCTCAAAAATAGACATTGCTCAAGGGTAGGAGTAAGTGTTACTGCTGATGTCAGACATGGATGTGTTTCAGTGCATGCAATGTCTGCCATGCCACTGGTAATTATGGCAGTGTGTATACTGTTTGCATGGATGTGTGTGTCCAAGTGTTGTATTAGGGGTGAGGTTTTTTCTTCTTTTTTTTCCTTGGGCTAGTAATGACAGGGTAATGAGTGGCTGGCTACATCAGCTCTGATTTTCTGCTCCTGCCAGGAGCCTGAGGAAACTGTGGTTACTCACTATTGACAATAGGTGATAAATGATTTAGTGTCATGGACTACATCATACAAAGACAGCGATCAACCCTGGTTCACAGATCTGTGCTATGTGAGTCGAAGGTGATAAAACTACTTTAAGTTCTCACAACTTTTGTCTTTGGCATGTCATTTAAAATGATGGGAATTTCCTCAAAGTATAATTAAAAATTCCATTCCATCCTTCCAAGTAAGTGATTCTTTTTTGTTGTTGTAGCAAAACATGAAATAAGATGCTGCTGTGTCATAAGCATGAATATAGTCTAACTTACTGGATGTAGGTTGTAGGTATAAGCCTGCCATGGCGTTCTCCTCTTTCTGCGTCCCCTGCTGGTTACCATTTTCAAAATCCCCTCCACTACAGGGAAACAACAACAACCTCCGAGCTAGCAAGCCATATGCTTAAAATGGCATGATTTGGATCATACCATCAACATATGTCTTTGCTGTTTTGTGGCGTTCTCTTTGCAGAAAATCTTGTTGCACCATTACTGCATCCTAGGCTCAGGATTGGTTTAAAGAAATACAAAGAAGCTTTTTACCTTCAATTGCAGAATGATAGGTGCAGCGAGACTCCAGTGCTGACACGGTAAAGGGGAGATAGGTCTTGCTATATGAGACTACTCTGAATTTAATTTGTCTAATGGGAATTCATAGGTTGTTGATTAATACCTATGACTTATACCTTTTAATTTTTTTTTTTACCTCAATGTAAACAATAGATGGCAATTGAACAGTATTATGCCTTGAAGTGAATGGCTACCATTTTGAGGTGCACTCATGTAGGTTTTTGTGGACCACACTCGATTATAAATTTAATAAGTGATGCATTTCAACTGGTTCCAATGGAGGTAAGCAAGATTTCTTTCACAAACGCAAAACAAGTCTTGAAAAACATTATAGTTGTGCCAGACAAATGTCAACAAAGCAGCTCCATTTATCAGATCATGCGTAATTTAAACTGCACTGACATTTCCTTAACAGCCTTTTAGATCCACTGAGGAACCAGTCATCTGATACAGCTGTTTGTTCAGCTCATTTCGAGGCAGGGTCTGAGATGTCTGAAAACATCAAGGAAGTGTTTGGATTAAAGGCTGGTGATCAGAACTACCAATGACTGCATACGACCTGCAGTGGGCAATGGTGAAATCACACAGAATTGTTGCTGAAGAGAAGAGGCTTAGAAAAAATACAAACATATAGATTGAGCTAGGGAAGGGTGAGTGTGGTTGTGTGACTGTCTTGCTAAAATTACATATGAGCATATTATTCTTAACAAATACTATACATAGCATGTAGACTAATACACTTCACTAATTAGGTTTTCAAAATTCTACATAAACGGCTAACCTCAAATGATAAATTTTGAATAGTGAGTGCATTTACTTATGCATGGGCCTTTCCAGAAGCTTCACACTATGAATGTAACAATGTTGCTGCACACAGACGGATATAGGAGAAGTGCTGAGAAGGCAAGATCAAAGATGAATCCCCTCCAAAGCCCATGAGTCCTGGCACCTGAAGATCTCTAGTGTGTAAAATCCAGCAAGTCTAGCAACTTTATGAGCAGCTTTCCCTCTGTAATACATTACTCAGTCCACTCTGATCTATCTGTGGTGTTGTGCAACATGCAGCTTCAGGGAAGGGACCTGCAGTGATCCAAATGTCAGTGTCATTCTTTCGATCTTTCTGAAACTTGACTAGTGGAGTGAGAAGTGTGCCATTTACAATAACAGCTTTTAAAATGAATCATTATAGAATCATCATAGATAAGTGAAAAGTCTTTGTACAAGACTACTGACACTGTATGCAGCAAATGAAGAACACAGTCTACTGTTGATACATCATTGTCTATTTTGCAACCCATAATTGCTGTCTCAGTTGCTAGTCACGTAAATGCAAGAACTTAATTTTGGATGGGAAGAATGGGTAATATATTCAACATCTGGCCTCCTGAGGTATTTATGCATCCGGTACTTCTGAAAGCAAGAAGTTATTTTATTTATTTTTTTGCTTTTTTAAAAAAAAAAAAAAGACATTCTTACATTGGCGGTCTGTTTTTGGTTTATCACTGCATTGCCTATATGCTACCTACACTACTGAACTATTACGAACCCAAGGGCCTACCTGTAGTCTGAAATCTTGATGCAGTGGTCTCTTGGGTCACCAGGAGTTGGGGCTAAACGTCAGTGTTGACCAAGCCATCTATGTGAAGATGCTGAGGCTCTTGAACAATTTGCCTGAAGACATTTGCTTAGTTCTGTCGGGGTCCTCAGCCCTCAAATTATCATTATTTATGATTTATATTCATTATATTATTTATGACGTCTTATTTTTGAAAATAATGTTTATTCACACTCACTATTCAGTGCCTGACAAATCCTATAGAGCTCAATCAAATGTAAACAAACGACCATCTTGTAGGTAATATTTAAATAACATAACTTTACTGTTATTATATCATTCATCACTGCTTAGCCTCTGAAATGCATATTGATAATCGTCTTCCATAAAACAGATGCTCAGTAAGGATGGGTATATTTAAAGTGGGGTGCTAGATGTAGCACCATTTTAAGATTCTAAATCACGGACACATGTTTAGTTATTCACCTCCTAGTGCAAGAGACATGTCTTACTTTGGGCTTCCTTGCTTATTGTAAGACTCAGAAGTGTGACTACAGCTGCTACAGCTGAATGCATCTGTCATTGCTCAGACTGTCATCCGAACCTGCCCTTCTCAGAAGTGGAGCGCCACTAAAATATGCTATGTCATAGCATGGCTTTGGTGTGGCTGTCACCTCCCTAGCTCTCTGACATTTGCAGTATATGACACAGAAGAAAATCAACATTATTAGTGATGCAGCAAACATGATGAGAATATCTATTTATATATATATCTGCCTTCTAGAAAGAAGGTCTTAGTTCAGTGTGTGGTAATTTAGCATCCCGTCCTAAGTTATTTGGTGGTGATTATGCCTCCTTTGTTTTTTCAGTTTTCTGTGTCTTCTCCTGAGTAAGTCTGTCATGTAACATTAAGTAGCTATTGTTGTTAATTTCAGGAATAAAAATGCTGACAGGACAATACATACAGTATATAGCCTTGTAAATCCTCCACACTTTATTTGTGTTTGCGTGGGTGAGGAGGTAATAGATTGCATGCCTCCTTAATTGTGGAGTTATTTTGCTTTTTTCACACATTTTAGGAAAAGGGTTAGTATTAACACTCACAACGGAGCCCTACATAGTACACCAGAGGAGTAGAAGATGATTAAGTGACCCTGGTTTTGTGTGATAGCCACCATAAGCTAACCAAGGATGATCAAACAAATGCATAAATTCAGTTTTTGACTCCATGAGGTGTATTCATGAGGTGTATTCATTGAATTCATTGAATGTAAATATAGCACCACTGCTCATGAGGTGCAGGTGCTCATGTGCAGACACTTGTGGATGCATGAAGCTGAAATACATAAGTCAGAGTGTAAACTGGCATTGACTCTCCTTTTTTAAACAATGTGCTGCACATCTTTGCTTGGGAAACCTCACTGTGTTTCACTGGCGCTCGAGGCTTAAAATAGAGAAGTGTTGTTTTCCCTCCTCCTTTTTGTTGTTATGATGGAACTTGCCAGTCAGAGCCCAGTGACGCAAAACAAGTAATCCATTTTCAGAAATTGGACGTAACTTTTTCCTGTTTGGTCATGCTCAGCAGCTTTACATGACGCCTGCCATGCATATCCAGGAGCGTTTGTACGTAGTTAATAGCTTTATTTATATAACACCAAGCTTGTATGGACACTGGCCATCCATTCCTGTTGGGGTGTGGATAGGCTGAGAGGGGAAAGGCATCCCTGCTGAGGAGAAAGATGTGTCGAAGAGGCACTCACCCTCCCTGCTCCCAATTACAAAATGAGTAAGTGGGTGGCTTCTCTCAGACTTTGTGTGTGTGTGTGTCTGAGTATGGATGTAGACATTAAACTAAAGTGTGGCAAATTGAATGACAACTCCAGCCCACCTTCTGTCTCTGCTTCCTTTCTCTTTCTGATGGCTTCATCTGTTGTGCAAATGGTCTGCACATCATCATGACTTTTCCAAGAGTCCTCAGATATATCTAAAGAGCCTGATATATCAAAACCAACCTGAAAATATCTAGACATGCAGCAGCTTAAAACTTGCCAAGTGCTTTTTAGCCTAATTACAGAGACAGGCTTGAGAGGAACTGTTTATACCAAATGTCCAAAAAAATTCTCTCTCTATTTTCACTCAATCTAAACGATTTCCTAAGTTCTTAGAATAATTGAGTGTGCATCTCAGTTGGCTCAGGTAACTGTTTCTTAAAGTGACACTGAGCTCTGTGAATATTGGCTTCAGATGTCCCCGGGAGAGCCCCTGTTCCACTAATTAAATGTTAAGTAATTTGTAATATTTAAGTACAGTTTAAGAGTGAACATGTCCTTTTTGGTAGCACAGGCATGAAAAATTACTCCAATGATCCTGCACTGAGCCTGGGAAAGTAGCAAATGTGCCTAATTGGGCTAGCAGCGTTAAGTGTGCTCAGCAGGATGCAACTAATAAACTAAACTGTTCCGTCTGAAACTTGTTCATGTTCTTGCCTGCAGGGATAAGTTTTCTCTTGGGTGGGAGACCCACAAAGTGTCAAACAGTTTGAGGATATGTGACATGCACCTTCAAACCTAACTGTTTTCTTTAGTGTTTTCATTGAGTACGATTTATGTGAAATGAAGAAACACCATTTGACGTTTGGTGGGCAGCAAACCTATGTTTGCAAGCTAACCATGTTCAGCCATGATTAACAACATTGCAAAAATAAATGAGCCATATGATATAGGTGTCAGCTCACCTCTATGCATGAATGGAAATCAATAGACAACCAGGAGATATTTCAGAAACATTATATGCTTAGTGTAGCATATGGTATCTCTGGTAATGTTGAGACTTCAAGCGAACAGCAACTCGCTTCCTCCAGCTTGGCATGCAAAACAGCTTAATAATACAGTACACTAATAACATAAGCCTTTATATAGCTCTGTGGTCATTCATAATTTACACTGCAATGCTAATGAGGATTTGTGCACGCAGTTCCAAGAGGAGGAATCTAAATTCTGCTACTAAAGTCAAGAGTGTGACTCTCAGTTGGATTGAGATGTGATCAGTTGCATCAAATAGATGTAAAGGTTGGCTGTTGTGTCGACCTAGCATCGTAACATGATGACAGTTGACATGAACTAAAAAACAGTGCAATGTCTCTGCACATGCAAATTATTAAATATTTTTCACACGGCTAAAGCATACCACATATCTATAAAGAGTGATATAAAGCATGTCACTCTGCCGTGATATTATACTGTGGGATTTATCTAATTAACAGACATGAGCAGATTCTTTTTTTTTTTCGCTGTGTAAATGTGTCCCATTTTCATACTTGCTATATGTTTTGAGATCAGAAGTAGATTTAATCTAACATTTAAAGCAGCTGAAACCTAACTAGGCTAAAGAACTAATAAAACTGCAAGGAAACTTATTGTAGATGCTACTGCTTTATGTAGACACGTGTAAAAAAAAAAAAAATGTAGTCAGAAGCTTGTTTTAAAATTGACTATCCATGTTGAGTATATACTGTATATTTGAAAGTTCTACTTGAATGAATAAAATCAGGTGAATCTTTGCTGACATTACAGACACTTAATGTTAGTTTTAGACAGTTACTGAGTAAATGAACTTTTCTCATCGTGACTTTCTTTTGATAGCCTTTTAATTCAGCTACTATGTATAAATATGAATAAATGTATCTGTTTTCATTGCTTGATTTCATCACCTTTAATGGATAGCCCACTGCACTGTAAGAAATGGCAGATGTTAAAGGTCACGTTTAAAATTGCAACGAGATCTAAAACTCCATAATGTAGTCCGATTCCACCTGCAACTACCTGGCAGCTGTTCTCGTCTCATTCAGGCAGTTGGCACCGCTTATGTGATTCTGATCAACAGTAGTTGTTTGCTTGGAGCAGCAGGGACAGAAATGAGAATGTGCACATCGTTAATTCAGAGCAGATGGAATCTAAATGGATGTGCCATGGACTGTACAGGGTCACATTGAAAGACTCAATTGGAGCGTTTGGCTTATTCAATTAGCTGACTCCTCTGAGTGTCACAACAGCCAGGTGGGACTGTTGTAATTCTATTTCAGTCTAGTACAGTGATTCACGCCGCATGCAGTTACTATGGCAAATCTGTCAATGTGTTAATAGAAACGAGAAGTTATACACCATTTTTAATGTTTTTAATTATTTATGATAATGCCCCCTCAACCACTTTTGGTGATTACAACAACCAAGTGAAGACTGTAATATGAGGGGCTCTAATATTATTTTGTATTATTTGTGTTAAGGGTAATATTTGTTTCACGGGTAATTTTAATAGTATATATTTATGCAACTGATGTGCAGTGAAGAGTGTTTCTACTTATTTTAGATTTAAAGCTTGACTTTGGTTGATAATTGATTGCTGCAGTAGTCTTACTAGCACACAAGCATAAAATGTTTTGTTATGAATATTATGATTGATAAACTTTTGTTGGTTCGGTGCAGTGCTCTAGTTACACATATATTTTTGTCCTAACCAGGCCTGAGTCTGAAAGCGCGGTAACCAAACCCGACCGACACCCAACAGGCATTCTGTTTTTTTTTTTTTAATGTCCGAACCCGACCCGAGCCAGATGCAGTTAATGTAAGCTGAATCACTAAGTTTGTCTTACTCTGCCACACAATTGTTGTTGTCAATAGCTTGCCTGTTTACCCTGATTACATGTTTGGGCACCTTGTAAATGACCGTCAAAAGGCCAACGTGATTGAACCCGAACACCCTTTCTACATTTCTTTTTTCTTTTTTTTACCCATCCCTCTAGTTTGTGTTGGTATCCACCCTCATATTGTAGCCTCCCATCTCAATTCTTCATTCTAAACTCAATCATAAGGCCAATTAACTGTAAACTTGATTTTTAATTGCTGAGAATCTGTGGGATTGTGATGACTGCTGTAAATCATTTTGAAATAAGCCACCTTCCTTCAGATCTTTTATTTTCACTGCAGTATCACAAAAAGCAGCAGAGTTAACTGGCTATCTGGAGGTCTGATCGCACCAAGAATTTAATACTAGATAGAAGGTGCAGTAGATAAGAAAAAGACATAGTGAATTTTTTGAAAGCTTGTATAAAAGCAGATTTCCTATTTCCTACACAGCTATTAAGATGTGAAAATGAGTAAAACATTCTCGTGATGTGAGGAAATGCAATTAAAATGCAAGAAATAACATACTGTGGTGTTCAATATTCACAAATAAATCTGGGGCCATTAATGGATATTTCCATGAGTTTTCTTCACCAATTTAGTTTAACTCATTTGATTGAATATGTGATGAATTGTGGTCATGAATGAGTTTTATATGGGTTGTCCTGGGAGCTTAGCAAACATTTTTTTTTTTTTTTTAATTCGTCCTAAAAAATGACTGTACACCCCAGTTTTACAGCTGGGTAACTTGTGTCGCTTTCAGAGCTCATAAATATCAAAGTGCATTTCATTGCTGCTCATTTCATCTGACCTGATTCCAAGCTTAATAATAAAACAGTACTGTCTTGCTTCTCCAAACATTTCCTACCCATAAATCTAATTAGAACAAACATCCACCATTGCTAAATTTATGCACCAACCCTGGAGCTAGCTCCTGCATGGTAAATTCAAAGAGATATCAGGGCTGGTAATGGGGAAGGTTAGAGAGCTGAGGTCAGCAGCTTTAGTTGAAGTCATCTCTGCCCTGTGCTCTAAAATGTTCACTGGAAGCTGGACTGTAGCCTTTTGGGACTGTCACAAAGTGCTCAGAGAGGTGGTCACTAAGGGATTGCCCTCATTGCAGAGTGAAATATAAGGGCCTCTGGGATGCTTGTACTGTATATGCACAAGAAAAAAAATAAGGATGTGACTCCCAATTTAAAGTAGTGGTAGAGCTTTTAAATCATGCCTCTCTCACTCACATCAAGGGGCCAGTTAAAGGCCTATGATTGTGACTTTACATAAAATTTTTGATGCTGGAAAATTACTAATGAATACACATTTTAATACATCAAGCACTGACTAATGAGGCTATATCCATGCCATTCAGATTCCAGGTTTGATTGACAAATTGCCAAATTGTTTACACACTGTGTAAACACAAGAAATGAAAGCTTTGTGAGTGGTACACCAACGGAGAATTTACAGAACATGTACTGATTTGATATTAATAACTAAATAACAAAATATAGTATGAAATTTAAGTACACATATTTATTTTACTTAGATGTAACTCACTATTAATCTTTAATAGGTTAGTTATAATGTGTCCAGCCTGGAGGTTACCTTATGTTTAAAAAAATAACAATTTTAATGAAATATACAATCATGTGTTTTTGATATTCTCATTCCTGTTGACAGCTTTTTTTTTTTTTTTTTGACTCTGCGTTTCCCATCTATTCATTATCAGAAGATCTACATGACTTTGACATGAAAACATAAACAAGGGCAGAATCTGAATGGCCCCTCGACCCCCATCCATACAGCTGAGAAGCTCAGCCAACACATTCATTAAGAATTATAGACACATGCCAATTATTAATGCACAGAAAGCGCTGCACTCAGTTATCATTATGTCACATGCTATCCCTTTTTATTTATGTTACCAGAAAAGGAAAATAATTAAAATACTTAATACTTAGTTACAGTCTCAAGGGGCTTAAACATGGCCACAAATCAAACGAAAAATAGTCTTTACCCTCACACACTCAGGATAAAGAAAAAATGAACAAAAATTTGGGAATAATTGTTCAGTGGAGGACCTGTTCTTATGCTCTCACCAAAATAATGTGTGCCTTTTTGCACAGGAAATCAATCATCAGTACAGCAAGAGTAACACATTTGTATAATGAATGTGCTTTGAGAATGTCTGCACCACCACAGATGGTGCATGCCATTGATTAGTGGATTTGGAACGAGAATTAAGTAATTTATAATTACATTATTGATTTGTAGCTTGCATTTGCCATTATCCCTTTCATGTTTAATATTCACACTGTGCCAAGAGCTTTTTTTTTTAACTGGGCTTTAGTTACTAAAAGCTGTTAAAAGACTTAGTTGAGGATATAACAAATTGTGTTTGCCAATGGGACCCAGAAACCAATGACTAATTGTGTGCTGCAGTGCAGACTCACTTTGGATCAGTTAGTGTTTGGTAATTTGATTCAAGACATATCTTAGTTAGGAATATGAACCATGCGGGCATGTATAATCAGTGGCTCATTTCATTCATTTGTACTTACGTACACATGTGATGCTGTACATTAATATGTGGGAGGTTATATTTTTATGCCTTGCAACTGGCACTGGACTCTGCTCTATGGCTCCATGAAACTGTCTGCTGCTTTTAAAACAGACACTATCAGCTCATATGATCTTTATTGATGTCACCTTAACTCCGCTGGCTGATATTGTTTTCACTCTACAGATCATCTATGCTTACTGCTCTAACCTCTTCTCCACATAGCACCATGTTACACCAGGGCTGCACTGGTACTTCTCATCATCATATTACAAAAAGTAGTGTGGGTTTATATTATATATCATGGATACTGGAATGTATTGTCATAATGTTGCTGCTTGAATTATGCTCTAAACATGCAACCTTTGCTGCTAACATTTGTTTCAGGATTGACATTAGTATAAAAACACCATTTTGATATGAGTTCCATTTTACCAGTATAATGATAATGTTTCTGTCACACCAATGGCACATGCTTTAATATAATCAAAATTTCACTTTATTCTAACAATTCTGCTAGATCTCTCTCTCACTGAGGGGTGCCCTTTTATTTTTAGATAATCCAAGATGATTGTTTTGCTAAACACTCTGTAATTACATGCTTTTGGATGATACTGATACTAAATAACAGTGGCACTTTCAACCAGCCCCCCCGGACTGTGTAGTTTAAATTTATGCTGACAAAGGTGGGGAACTCTAACAATATATTGTGATTGTTTCACTCTCAGGATTTTATGTTATCAACATAAAGTGTACTCCAGTGATGACCTGCCATATGCTGCAGCTGCATAATCACTGTCAGAAACCAGCATTGTGATGCCTTCATCAGGTTGCAGGTCCTGGTTCAAGTGATACATATTCACTTGTTTCCTATAATATACATTACCCAAAAAGACACACAGAAAAGAAAAGAAAACTTAAGTGTATATGAATTTTCACAGTTTTTTCAACAGTTCAATTACAAGGCCAAGTAGGATAACCAGTACTCTAATCTCACCCCTCAAAATCCATCATCATCATGATCATCATCATCATTCTGAATGGCTTTAAATACCTTATTTTACAGTAAGTTTTCTGCAGCAAAAAGAAGTAGCAGCTGCTTGTTTGTTGTTCCCAGATGAAACATTATTTAAACTGTTTTTTTTTTTATATCATAGCCATGGTCCCCTCCTTCAATGGCTCTACACCGGAGGGGAATTGCCCTACGATTTGAAAGACACTGGATTAAACAGAGGTGTGACAACATCCATTTGTTGCCAGTTTAGGGATTAGGCATAAATAAATTTTGAAAACAAATATTGTATTTTTGGGCATCTGGTCCAGGATGGGAAGGCTGCACTGAGAGCCAGGAAAAGGTAAACAAAAACTTAATAGAATCATGGTCAAGGATTGGCTGGTACATGCTGTTGTCGAAGTCATCATGTAAGACATAAAAGAATGGGAAAGCATTCATTTAAACTAAACATTAATTTGATCATCAAAGATACAAAACAAACATGGAATTAAAGTGTCCTGTTTATTTAGATTTTTTTTAAAATTGTCGAACCAATGTTTTTGTTCCAGTTTCTTTGGCATTTAGCTGCTAGAGCCAACCTAACCACTAAAACACATACTCACCCTATGCAAGACTGTCTGCCATTAAAGCAAAAAAGCTCTCTTGATCCATTGCTTCTCAGTGGCTCTAGATGATATTGTCTGTTACAATAAAAATGAATTTCCTCTGCACACAACTTCAGGCTTTCTACTGGGGGCTGATTCTGAAGCACTATCTGCTGAAGATCCTTAAGTGTGTCCTCATAAAATGTCAGTTGAACTGAAACTGTGCTTTAAACCTTGACAGGATAATACATGATCACAGCTGAGTCTATGATTATGCAGCACACTTGCTTTGGGAATATGCAGTACTTTCAATGGCATCAGCAAAACAGTAGGTGCCAGTGCAGGAAGCAGTATGACGGTGTGTTAATGTGAAGGAAAGGTGAGCATGTGGAGCTTGAAGATGGGCATTGAAGTGCTAGTGTGTTGGCAGTTTCTATGACATCTATCTCTTACTTTAACCATGTAGTTTTCCAGTCACAGTTTAACCTTACCTTCTGTAGTTTCCACATGCAGGAACAGTAGAAACTAATTTAGAAACACTGCCACCAAATTTCGAGCTATGCCTGTAACAGTTTTGTCCATCTAAAGCGAAAGATTGAATGTGAAATATAGAAATTTGTTGCATTTGCTAAATAACACACAGGCTTGCATTTCTTTAACAGATGCACAACAACATGCAGGCAGTTGTCAAGGGGGTTGTTTCAGGTACCATTGATGAAATGATGAAATACAATTCAGGAAAGCTTGGAAGGCGCCAAAAAAATCTGAACAGAAGATTAAGAACGAGCAAACAAACAAGTTAATCACAGCAACTGTCATTTTATTGTCTGTCTTGACAGTTATCAGTCTATAGGACATGTGCGCTGGCACCTATTTAATTGGCCAGTGAATCACCTGCTAGATCACGTTGTGTTGTGCAGCAGCAAGACGTGAGGTTTAACTTTTTGCCACAGAACCATTTTTTTTCTTTTGCCAGAGCCCTCCTGTATCTGCAGCCTTGCTGTGTCAACACAGTGGTCTCGAACTGTAAAATGAATGAAAGGTCTGTTTCTTTTTCATGTTTGTCTTTCTGTACACAGCTTTAGAAGTGTATGGCAATGACAGAGAGGGGTGAGTAGAGCTCACTTGACAGCAATGTAGGATTAATTATGTAATTATCCTCAAGCGTTCTGGAATCTCCAGGCATAATTACAAAGCCCCTTCATTTTTCATTGTGCCAGTGTTTCCAGTCATTTATAGCCGCCTTGTTTTCCAAAAGATAGGATGACATAGAGCTGGAGTTGGACATCATTTCATTTTTGGAAAAACACTGAGAGGCCTTGCAGAGCCAAATGGAAATAGTATAGGTCTGCCATTTAAGGCTGAACTTACTATAAGAGAAATACAACATAAAGTTAACTTTTAACTCTAAAAGATAACACTTAATGGGTTAATTTAAAGTGCATGTTGTGCATTTCTTTTTTCTGTATTTCAAAAAGGTTTTTGAAAGAGCTAATTTTAAGAACACACCTTGAAGCACCAGATTTGACTTTGCTTACAGGTCAACCAGTGGACCTCCTCAGTTATTCTCACACTTCTTGTAGGAAGGCAGTGAGGTTTTGGTTGCACAAACAAAACATCCAACCTGTGTGAGCTCAGTATTTGCAGGAAAGCAAGCTACCTGCTCATTAACTCCTATTCTCTTTCATCCCTCAAGCTCTGGGGCTTGTTTCTCTTGTCAGGCTCTGCCCCCTGGCAGTCCCTACCTGCTGTGCTGATGCTGATGTTTCTTTGGAGTGAGAGACTCCACTCATCTCTCTGAGGGTCGAAACTGTTCCGAGAAAATGCAGCGAGAAACTGAAATGGAAATCTAGTTTAGGAAAATGCGTGCCTCAAATATTTATTGTAATGTTGACAAAGGTATACGATATAAAGTAACATTGCTTGAGGTGTCATCAGAGTTTATTAGTGAGTAGGATAATGGATGATGGTTTAATCAATTCTGATATGAGGTTAGTATTAGTATATTTGAGGCTTTTCTTGCGTGATGTATATAGAGTAGACATGTTTTTATTTTTAATTGTGAGAACCTAATAGTTTTTTTAAAATATTGTTTGATGTTCCAGTGCACAAGTGAATTACTAATGGTGAACAGTAATGTCATTCAATTCATTACTATATAAATTAATGTTTAATTAATAATTTCCATGCTACATATAATGAACCACGTTCTGTATTCATTAGTTCTGTATTGCCTATTAGACCACACACTATAAAACGTGTATAAAAAGCTGCATACAGTATGAACATTTTGCATTGAGTGGTTTCATAATGTTTTTCCTGAAAATAATATATTCTTTCAAAGATTATTTAGAGTCATAACACGTTTGTTTGCACTGATGTGAGAAAATACAGCAAATGCTTTTAGTATCTTGCCATATTATTTTATATGGTGATGACGAACCAGCTCTTACCTGACTGTATATATAGACATACAGTATATGGCAGGTCAAAGGCCGGTACAAAATGACCTTGATTAATGGAAAGACGTGATCTTTGTCCCTGCCCAGCTCTATGAGATTCTAACTATATCACCAAGTATTCATTGCAGTTATCCACCAGTGACCTATCCTTCAAAGTCGTCATCTGTCCTTCACTAATTAGGTCTGTGATGGACATTCTCAGTCAGAGTGTGTTTCACTCGTGACTGCTGTGGCAAGGTCACTGTCATTCACCCACTGACTATGAAAGCATTTATGACACTAAAGACACATTCAGCCTTTTGCATCACAGGAAAAGTGCTTCCTTCTTCCATCTGATATCTGATTGACACATAGAATATCAAATTTTAATGAGATAGGAGCAATATAGTTCTGTGACACAGAGTTAGGAAGGAAAGAGATGACTGTCACCATGTCTTGACAAGTCAAACACCCAATTTTCACCAAAACAACACCTCACCTCGCTCTGCCTCCGATCATGCTGTGTCTCTCTTTCCACCTATGCACCATGCATGCTGTGGAAAGCACAGATATACCAAAGGGCTAGGCAAAGTGCACATCATAGTCAAGAAAATGCCAACATGTTTCACTACTTGCAATAGTATTTCTGCGGGATGTAAGAAGAACTGACCAGCAGCAAATAGCATCAATAGGCAGCAAAAGCTAACACCTAGCAACATGCTTGCATGGATATACATGAAGCGTTTGTCTCTGATTCTTTGATGTCATATACTCCCATCTTCTCTCAGAAGAAGGTTCAAGATTGATTATCGATTAACTCAGCTGGGACACATTTGTTGTCCAACGCTTTTAACTTCAAAAGTCCCCTGGATACAGTGACTGTGTCACAGCCGGGTTCATCACTTTTTTCAGTCCCCTGGATTTCTGTATTTGGTTGTGTGTAGCTATATGTTGCCAAATTGATGGTGTATCTGAATTTGCTTGTGGTTTGTCTGTTTGCATGTTTTGCAATGCGTTGAGCTCTCAGGGCCACCGTACATGTAGGAAAATGAGTTACGGTGAAAACGAGTTGTAGTTTCTCCTGACGTCTTTACTGTAGAAAGGGGAGAAAATCTGTCAAAGCCAAGAATAACAGCTGTCATGGATGATGAAGAGTTTGAAAAATGCTAACTGTCAGAGAAAATAATTTTTACTGCTTCGAAGTAGGGTTGTCACGATACCAAATTTCTGTTTCGATACCGATACCAATATGTATTTCGATACTTTTCGATACTTTTCGATACTTTTTGTAAAAAATATTTAATTATATTATGTATTGCCTTAATGGGATATTTAAAAATTTAAAGAATGTAATTTAATTTTTAAAAATATATTTTTTAATGTATTTATTAACCATGGACATGTTTTAGCTCTCTGTATGCAGGCTACTGTAGGTTTACTACTGGGCTGGGAGGGGCTTTGTACTTCTTTCATTGACATTACAGTGCATTGAACTGGTTAACAACATTATCACCTGTCGTTCTTGACTGAAGTCTCGGAACAAGTCCGCATGGTTGTCCTTTAAATGTTTCAGGTTTGAAGTGTTGCCTCCTTTTGCGAGACACACTTTGTAGCACCGCTTGCACTGTGGTGCTTCTGGGTTCAGTGGCTCGCCTTTATCGTTCGGTTTGAACCCGAAATATTTCCACACCGTACTTCGGGCCCCCATTTTGTCCACAAGTAAGGGCTTTTCTGCAGCTGCCATCTCTATCTACTGTATTTTCTTCAACCCGCTCTGTCTGTCTAAGACACAACTTGTCGTTTCTCTCTCCTCCTCAGTCTAAACATGCGAGTGCGCGTGGGAGGCGGCTTAAATCCGCTCGGTCAACTACGTCACACTCGCTGGCCTCACTGTGCTTAAAGACACAGGCTCCAATTTACCAATTCATTTGCATTCAATAAAATAAAATAAAAGTACCGTTTGTTTTTAAATGCTGGTATAGTACCGTTTTCAAAACTCTAGTATCGCGGTACTATACTGGTACCGGTATACCGTGCAACCCTACTTCGAAGTGCCTGATAGTAGAGAATGTGATTATGTGACAAAAGAGAAACTACAGAAGTGTGTGTTTACATATTACCAGGTTTCATGTTTCACTCGACAGACCGTTATGTGATAATGACGACGATTTCATTTTATTAATGATATGGTATAAACTTTCCTAACAGGACTTGTGTAAAAACATTTTGTATCCACTAAATTTTTTTTTAGTCTTTTTCTTTTTAGTCTTATAATCATGGTCCTCCTATATTTGACCAAATAAGGTGATTTGATAATCCAATTGAATTAATACAGTACATGATAGGAGATTTGTCAAACAACTTGCCTGCCCAAACAGGTGTTTTCACTGACTGTGGCTAATTATATTTGCCCAGGTTGGGGTGGTGTGATGCTGGAATTATGAGGTCGGCAAACTTCATAAACCATATAAGCAGTATTCACTCCCACCCTAAAAGGCACATGGGTGTGATCAGGTCAAATAAGTGCAAACACTCATGTAAATGGACCGTGTTTGTAGAGTTAAATATTCATATGGGCAGATGGAAGTGTCACAATAGTTCAATCAACCTGTTGTGTGTGCAGAAGCAGAGTGGGAGAAAAAAGCTAAGTCAATTGTTAAGTTATTTTGGGGCATTTTTATAGAGACGAGGTCTATACCTTACTCTTATAATATTATTTGCAGAGACTCAACATTCACCCATGAGCAAACACTTGTCCTCTGAGCCAATGTGAACTAAACAGTCAATATAGAAAAGCGATTTTATGATGGATGTTGTCGAACTCGCAAAAGAAGCTTGTTCGTTTCAATAAAAAGTTGTGCAAAGGTGACAAATTTGTCTTTGAAAAGTTGTTAATTCCAAACACAAATGCACCCTCTCTTGGTATTATTCAAATTTGAGATGAGATTTGCACTTATTTGTTATGCGCTCCCAGCCAGAAACACAATGATTTAGACAAACAACATAAGAAAACCAGCAAATCATCTTATTTTTGAGCCAAAAGAACTCTGTAATTTCCACTAAGTGAGGCACCATCACAACAGCAACATCGCCATAGTCTGTGCCATCAAGATTACAGACTTTTTCCCCCTCTCTGAAAAATACTAACTCAGGGTGTCGGCCTGGGAGAGCTGAAGGGTCACAAAAAACAACATTATTAATGCTTTTGCATCTTTGGTTTTCTGGTTTGTGTTGTGGTTTTGTGCTGCTGATCAGAGAGCTCCCATAAAATACACAGTGTTGCTGTCTCTACTGTGGTTGAATGGCCAACAGTGCATCTTTCTGCTGCATTTTTTATTTGATCTTGTATTTGTGACTGAGTTTGCTCTCTAGTTTATTTAGACAGCACATTAACATTTACTATGTTGCTCATATAGTCATAGTTTCATGACAACTTTGTACTCCACCCCATACCCCCAAGCACCCTATCTTGTACCATATCAGGATAAATCTCAGTACACCTAGTTTTCTAAAGATTGCAACCCTTGCAAGGCGTGTTATTTACTAATAACTATGACCTTGTAGGTCATGTTCCTCCGTCTAATGGAGGTGACAGCCCAAGATCAAAGCACACAGTACTGAAGTGTATGCAGCAGCAAACAGGATGGGTGTCCAATGATGAAAGTTAAGGCTAAGAATATGTGCTATTTGATGTATCATTTGAAAATTTGAGCAGCGCTATGTACAGTATTTCATCTGTGTGTCAGCATCCACTGAGGATGATGTCATATTGCTCATAATGGCGTCCATTTGAGAGTTCTGCTACTGTTGTTATTTAAAACCAGGAGCTCTGGGGGAACCAAATTAAATGTCAGTGCGTTCAAATTGAAGCCATTTCATTGATGAGGAGAGCCCTTCCTTTAGAATCACCCCATAAATTAGAACACTTTGAATAATTCTCTACAGAGATGTCCCCTAGAGGTTCTTTATGATCCTTTAAAAGTCATCACTCTCTCCACAACCTCCAGTTCAGTCTGTCTTCTGGCTTGCAATGATCCATCTGTCAGACAAGAAAAGAGATATTTAGCAGCATATAATGAAAACTACTGAGAGACTGTCACTTCACTTCGACAGACATGCAAAAGAACACAGCTTTTCCCATGTTCTGTGTTTTCCTTCCGTATTCTTGTTTTTGAGGTTTAGTTTTTACTAAAACTATGTGTTAGTAGTTATTTCTGCTTTCGATTCTTCTTCATCCAAGATCAGAAGCCCTATTTGGCAGGTGTTTGACATACTGTAAATCCTATTATTATTGTTATTGTTAGAGCAGAACAGTCAGGTGATGGGGGGAAAAAATTACAGATGAGGACATGTAACTAAGTGAGACATGTGCATAACATATTCAAATGATGAGAAAACACGTTGCAGCTAAACCTGCCACTGTTGTCTCAGTCTAAATGTAAGTTCATTCTGTGCTTTGGAGACTGGCAGGAAGAACAGTCCTGGATATAGTGGACATAAATGAAAATGAATCATCCGCAGCTTATTTGTGTGGGTATATGAATCATCTACTCTGGACCTGCATATTCTGAGAGGCCTTTGTATTCTGATCAGCTGCCAGTCTGTGTATTAAAGCACATGGTTCTAGAAAATTTTAATGGAATTATTACATTTGAAGCAAATTGTGAAAAGCCTAAATGCCTGAATCAATCTATTCCATAGGTCAAAAATACTATTAACTGCGCTTGTCTACTAAATTAATGAATCTAACCAAAATGTCTGCCCAAGAACTGCAATAAAAAGCACTTTTTAAATCAAAACTATTTTGGAGCCATAATCAAGTCACAGTCTACATGCAGTATCTAAAATAAGAGTGTCTAAACGCAGAAAATCAACCAGCGTTCCAAGTGCAACAGTGTGTTTGGGAGGTTTTATAAATGCTTGCCTGCTATGTTAATTCACAGTGTGGGAGGGTGGCAGCTGTGAAGATGGTCAGCAACTATGTTGTTAATTTACTTTCTCATTCTCAAGCAACCAGTCTACAGTTCCCACTGCTTTGTTTTTTCTATGTAGATGGAAGAAGTACTGAGAATTTCAGCTGGTGAAATGGACATCAGTGCTGCAGATCGTCAGGGAAAAATACAGCTGACCAGAGTTATGATATATACCTGTTTTTAAATGTACAAACATGCATCTGCACACAATACATGAATGGTGTATAGGACATTTTGTTAATTTGTCCCTTTTGTATTGGATACACTGAGCTATATTTTTGAACATAGGTATTTTTTGGTCATCACAGACCTGCAGGAAGGCTCATCCACTGAGTGGCTCCAGAGTATATTACTACTACAACCAGTCCTTCGTTCTGGACCAGAAATGGTACACTTAAGTGGCAGAAAATCCAGCCTGATGTTCAGCTCCCTCACCATCTGTTCTCACTTCATTACTGAGCACAAAAGTGAATCGGAGAGAGAGATAGAGTTTTTAGTTCTTTTTAGTTCAAAACAGGAGTGCAGGACTTTATGACTACCTTTACTTAGCAGGAATGTTTATTTCTCACTGGCACTGTTGCATCATTCAGTGTTAGTGGAGATTTCTAGGCCTGCCTGGAGGATTAGTATGTATAGAATTTGTGATTTTAAAAGAGCAGGGCTTCTTCTTAAGTACTAAGACTTCCCTAGAGTAGTACTAATTGTTTAGAAGTTTCCTTTTTATGTCTTAATTTATTTTTTTTTACTTGAATTAGAAATGCAGAATACAATTTTTCTTTTTTTTTTGTAATGAGCCAGAAGGACTTTTT